>NW_013952608.1:83869-88519 GCF_001266775.1 Austrofundulus limnaeus
GGTTTAACATAAATAAGAGGAGTGGTGAGCACGAACGCCCTTGACTGTAACAAACTGCAAGGAGGCGGAACATCTTCTTAGTAATGTCAACATTTGAGCGAATCTGCTGACATAATTTATGAGTTAAATCCTAAATTAATATTCAGTTTTCACTCTGTGTAATCTGTACAGAAAATACACTGACAGAAGGGTTTTGTTGGTTCATATTTAAGAGGACACACGTGTTAGGACACATACTCACAGAGGATGAGTAAATAAAAAAACAACAACAAACAAAAGACAAACAAAAGAAATTGCTTAAATATATTATGATGAATATTCCTGTTAATAATGAATAATGATAAAAAAATTTGGCAAACAAAAGAAATCATCACTAAATGTTGCAGTTTTTAGTTAATAATTTTTTAACATCTCTTTCTTTAATGGTCTGTAACTGAACGTCTTGATTTATTGATTCTGCTCTGATTTCTTAGTTATAAACTCTCCTGTTGGGTCTCTTGTTATGTGTACATCTTATGTCTTGCGAAAAGAAAAGGATGCTGACTCAATAATCTTGGATTCACAATCRCCTTGTGGTCATGAGCACAACCGTTTTACACCTAAGTATTATCAAGAAGAAGCTGAGACTACAGCTTCTGCTGCTGTCGCCTCACTTCACTCAAATCTAAGTTTTAAAAAAATCTCACACAACAGACATCTGAGCACGAGAATGTAGCTCTGCCGTGCAGAAAATAACGAAGGCATCTAAGCATGCGTTCCATTGTACATTGTATTCCGGATCTGGGAGGAGGGAGTGACGTAATTTCCCAACAAACCATATGAAACTGCATTCCAGTTAGCCCACAGGTGATTGTATTGCTTCCACTAACCTAGCTACAACAMTATGGAGAGCCTACTACATACATCATGCAAATAAAAAATAATTTTTATATGTATAGGATGCACAAAAAATGCATTACTTGTGTGAGTGACTAAACATGCACAAAAACATTAAGAACGATAAAAGTTACAGAGTTAACTTTCTAAAGCTGCGAGTAGACACCATCTTGAAATCAAAACTGGAGTTAGTCGCAGACAATACCACTATATGAATGGGATTTACCACTGGAGGGTGTGTTCAGGTTTAAACTTACGAACGGGAGCAAGAAAATTTCCACTTCCCAGTTCTACTGGAACGCACCATTTTGAAMTATGAATTAATTGATTAATTCTATCAAAATTATAGCATTAACAGGAGAATGATTGGATAAAACTTGACCATTATCAGCTCAGGTGTGTTTTTGTGGTTTTGTGTTTCTGGAAGAAAAAAGACATCAGCTTAAAATTATTCTTAAAAATGCTAATATTTCTATCCCAGTAGTAATTGATAATTAWTCTGTGATGGAAATACACATGTCAGAGTTTGTAACTGAATATTAAACATTAAAGTGAACAAGGAGTGTAGTATAATCCCGTAAATGTTAGTTGAATTCTGCATAAACACGCYGACATGGGCAGCAAAATTAGAAAAAGGAAGCTAATTAGATGAACAGCTATGAAAGGTCAACATGTTTTTCTGCGTGATTCAGATAAGAAAAAAAAGAAAAGTAGAGACATAGCAGATGAGGCAATTACAGCAAAGACCAAAACAGAGAAAAGCAGGTATAAACGTAAATGTTGAGGGGCCAGCACATGACACTCATCAACAGAATCTGTTAGAGAAAAGATAAGACATAACACATGCACTGACACGTAGACGAGCATGAGCTGTCACATGTGATCACATGCAGCAGGCAGGACTCAGCCACCRACAGAGACAAACCAGCAGATCCTTCACCGGCTTTATGTGTCAGGTCAGGTTGTGTGTGTCGAGATGCAGGTTAGCTCACACACACACACTGAAGAACCAGAGAAAGAGGATCAAAAGTTCAGATAAGAATGTGCAACTTAAACTGTTAACCACTTGGTTGTGTAAATCACATATTATGCCGCAGGGAAAAAATAAGCTTTCTTTTCAAAAAAGTCTGTAATGTCTGTAACGTCTGTAAAATAATACAGATGAAGCACCACGATTAATGCTCTTTTGTATCATAAACTAAGCAACTATTTACACATGATGACTGAAAATGCTTCAACAATCAGAGTGACTGATATCGAAGAAGTCAATCAAAAAAAATTTGGCAGGCTGTAACAAAAGAGCAAAGGCACTAATAAAGCTCTAAGCAGAACCTTTTCTTTTAACATGCATCATATAATTATAAAACAAGTGCTCCAACAAACTATAGTTTCATGTGGTCCTAACTTTACTGAGTAAGGATTCAGATTTACACATCATGACAGACTAAACATGTCAGTTTTGACACTGAGACATAGAAGAAAGGGAATAAAAATACTCTACTTAAACACTATTAACTTTACTGTTTGACAAAATACTATACAAGGTTTTCCCTTCACCAATACACACACAGGAAGTGCACTAATATACCGAAAAGTTAAACATAAAAAACTACCTGTAGTATGTCACTACACAGTAAGTAATATCTAAACAATAAAAAGGCTGAGAAAAACAAAACAAACTGTCTGGCATTAATAAAAAAAAACTGATGTTTTTGTGGTAGTGAAGAAACATAATTTATCCTTGCTGCTTCTATTATCAGCCACTAAAGAGATTATCACAACAGGAGGCTGGAATGAAAATGTGGATAAGTGCAGTTTTACCCCAAGAGTACAAAATGCTGTTAAGACATTAAAAATGCCTTCAGATTACAACTTTAAAATGTTGCTCTTTATAACAAGTTTTTGTCTTACAATCTGACACAGATTCCAAATATGAAAACATACTCTGAGCTTCAAGGAGAAGTTCAAGTTAACAACAGCTGTATGTCGACAATTATAATCTATGAATAATTTCTAAAAAAAAAAAAAGAAAACAGATAAGTAAATTAAATATGAGATTTAATTTAGCTGTAAATCCCAACTAGATGAGATGGGTGAGTCATATCAAGTGAATGTATGGAGATATTTCTAATGAGTCACTCTTCCAGCCCACACTCATTATTCCTCCTGTTTTTATGACTTCTATAACTGATGAATACATAAGGTTGAAGCTGAGAACACTAAATGCCATGTTTACAAATCTTAGTAGTCTCAGATGGACAGGCAGACCTCCACAGATAACAAGGCCAGGGGGCAGGTTTTATGCACCTAAGGAGGCAGGGTCTGTGCAGCCGTTTGTGCCATCACTGCCATCTTTTGTCTCTGAAGTGGGTCATCTTCTTTTCTTAAAATAATAAAACTGAGCAGCTGAGAGCCTTGTCTCTCTGCAGAGAGGCAAACAATAGTGTAGATCATTTCTGGAGGCTTACTGAAGGAAACCCACAGTGTTCAAGAGCATCTCTGATGAGGAGGTCCCAACTTGCACTGGCTGACAGCAAAGTGTCAAAACTTTGTCTTGGATAACTGAAGAATATGATAAAAGAAGAAGAGGAATGGAGAAGTGAGGAAATGTGAAAGACTTGACGAAAGAAAAATAAGACGCATGTCTCAGAACTGAGTCAGGTGGGAGTAAGGAGGGAGACCAGGAGCAGGTGTGAAAGCTGCTGCGCAAAGGTGGAGCGCATGCTGCGAGGAAACAGGCGGTTGAACATCTTCCTTTACGTGTCTGAAAGGCTGGAGGAGGAATGGAGCTGCAGAGATCAGCAGCTGAGAGTAAGGCTGGAGTCGGAGACAAACGTGGGAATTGCATGAAGGAATAGATGTGCAGTCAGAACACAAAGAGTAGCTGAAGAAAGGAAAACAAGAGAGAAAATGTGGAGCAGGAGATAAAGACAGAGGTGTGATGGGAAAAATGAAGTTATTGTAGACTTAAGAGTTTAAACAATAAAAGAGTAGTGGTTGAGGAGGAAGTACAGACTGAAAGGCTGGCCTCGTGTTATGTTAGCCTTGTGTTAGCATCAAGTCTATACTTGTTCATTGCAACTTTGATTACAGCCACTGTTTTCAGCTTAGATTGTCTGAAAGTGCTCTAAATACAGCTGACCTCAACCTTTGGCCTCCACATTGAACAATGAGATGATCTTCTTGCTTTCATATGATCAAACAAAGCGCTAAGAGAAGAATAATCTCTCAACTTCAACTAAAGTTTCAGGAGCCAATCTAAATCGATTGAATATCCTTTTTCTCTCAGTCTTTGGAAAACATATGTACAATGTGACAGTCAAAAGTGAAGACTAAATCTTTCCAATCATTTGTCAGTACTGTAAATGTGTATTTCTTTTTGTTTAAAGTAGTTCAGCTGTCAAAGTCACATAAAAATAAGCCCAGTGTACTGTTAAAAACAATTTTACGGTGTTTATTGATGATTCCTTGTTATTTGTTGAGCTTTAAAGRTGTTAGTGGCATGGTTTTAAACTTGTATTTGAAAACCAAGTTGCCAAGACTTTTTAGTCACAAATAAATCACTGACATTGGAGGAAAAACCATTGGGGAAATCAAAACTAGTACTCGCAGAACTGTCCTACTGACACAAACACATGATATGCAGAGAAACTAATGAGCTAAAATGGCAAACACCGGTGGAGGAACAGAGGAACAGGTAACTCAGACACATAATAATTAACAGAAAACACAAACCCTCACAGTTAGTAAGTGTTGCTATGATATACAATAGAC
>NW_013952608.1:88659-90211 GCF_001266775.1 Austrofundulus limnaeus
GCGTTAACCTTCATCAGCATTTCTTGGTATTTTTTACATAAAGGACATTTTTCAAATACACATTTATGGGAATTACTTGGGTGCAAACAAAGAACTGGTTTTTATTCTAAAATAATGACAAATATGAGTCATCCAGACATGCCAGCGCTTGGAAATCTTCCTAAATCTGCACACACTTTCTTCAAACACTGGCGCATTTACAAACCCTGAGAATAAAAACAGCAAATAAAGAGAAACTAGGATAACGTGTGATAAGGAAGAATCTTGGCTGAACAATGAGTATCATTTGAAATTCAAATTATAAGTGAGACAGTTATTGTCCCTGCATGGTTGTAGGTTTGAAGTACGGAGATGACGTGTCGTCCATCTGAGCAAACTGTCAATTGGCTTCAGAACATTTCTCTCTCCTTGACGGTCACAAACTGTTAATCTCCATCTCTGGCGCAGAGTCATGAAGCCACACAAGGTCAGTCATGTTCTCTGCCCAGGACGACAGCCAGGACCAGAAAAGCTCATTTCAAATTCACATAATCAGAAAAAAAATCTCCCCATCCCTCACAGTGGAAAAGGTCCAGATTATTCAAACTGCGTCGTATTTATACAAACACTAAAATGGTCCAAGCTTTAAAGATACTTGCTTTCCATTTTTGTGACGCAACACAAAATTTTTATTTGAAAGAATTAATTAGGTGTGGTATGCCAGCTGAGAGCGAAGTGAGAAGGCAGACTTTTTCCTCCATACAGCTTCTTTTAATTAATTAAACATGTGGAGCAGCTGTAGCACTGATTGGGTTCGAGGTGCCTTCTGTCTCCAGACAGAACCATGTTGACAGAGTTTAAATGGGAACAAAACTTTGTTCCAGATGCTGGAAGCAGGCAGTTCTTCCCAAACACTGAAAGTTGTTTGTGAATTTAACTTTAAGTTTGTTTACTTCTCTTAGAGACAGATGCTATTTCAAACACCTGAAGAAATTTCATGGTAACGCTTTCTAATTACCCTTATTATCATGTAATTACAAGGTAATAAAAGGATTAAGTAATTACTACCTTGTTACCATGTAATTATGTGGTAATTTCGGTACAAAAGAAAAACTACTGTTAGTAAAACTACCTTTATTGGGTAACTACAATCAAATTACTATTCAATAGTAACTCAACACTATATTTATAACCAAAAGAATGCAACTAAATTTTGGGGTTAGTGGTTAATTGCAATAAAATATAAGTTTAAAACTGTCCAAATTACCTACTACTTATTTAGGTGTTACATAGTGAATTGTAATACATTACCAGGTAAGTGCTACATTACTGCAGATAATTAATTACATAGTAAAATTGTACCTAATTACCACATAATTACATGGTAATAAGGTAATAATTACATTTAACTATATTTTTATTACTTGAAATTACATGGTAATAAGGGTCCCGTCAAAGAAAGCATTACCAATTTCACTGTGCAGATTTGTGATTTACTGTGAGCAATGTTTTTTTTAAATAACAACAAAAGAAGCCAATCTGAGTGTAACTATGTTTGACTTTGTAGATCAGG
>NW_013952608.1:91832-104493 GCF_001266775.1 Austrofundulus limnaeus
ATAGATAGATAGATAGATAGATAGATAGAAAGATAGATACATATAGATATATGTCATCTTTAACAGAATGGAACTGAATGTCATCTTATACATTTTATTGGGTTGCATTACCCCAGATAAACTTTCTATAGGCAGACAGTTCTTTAGATCTTTGGTTTAAATGTTATCAGTGCCAACAAACACCTGTCAGAGCTCAGGACATATGTGGGGCACAGTCTGGTTTATGTATTTCACACAGCTTTTATCGCCATCACCCAGGCACTTATGAGGGCCAGTGAATGACAGTTTTATTTGCAGTTTGTTGGGGGGGGGGGGTTCTCTTCTCTAGCATAAAGATCTCTCATGTAATGTGAGACAGTAAAGGGAAAAATATTTAGCAAAGTGCAAGCTGGTAACAGGGTGTTATGCAAAAACTGTTTAAAATGAGACTAAATACAGCTTTGGCTTATAGCTGCAGCTTTTAGAGAAGAACTCATTGTGCTTTTTGTTGTTGATATAAAACGATGGAAATCATATAAGAAATGTAGAAGTGCCAAGAAGAGAAAATATTTAAAGTTTTTAGTGCTAATGAACTTATGGATGAAATATTTCCTTACGCATCTCAGTAATCCAGGTAGAAAAATCTAAGAAATAGTTGATGGACTGATGGTCTTGGTGGTCCTCTGTGAACTATTGATAATCAGGACCCTAATGGTTGTTTGTCTCTATGTGGCCCTTTGATGGACTTGCCACCTGTTTTTGTTCAAATAACATTTAATCTCTTCTCCAAGAGACTTCTTCAGACTGAGGAGTTTCAGGTAAACTCAGCCTTATAGGCAGTGACAAGTTTAACAATGACAATCACTGTTTGTTCTTATGTAAAAGAGGACCATCAGCCTAACTCACGCCTAGGGACAGTTTAGAGTCACCAGTTAGCCTAATAGTCATGTTTTTGGTGTGTGGGAGGAAACCAGAGTGCATGGAGAAAATCAACACATGCATGGAGAGAATATGCAAACTACACAAAAGGGTCCCCGGCTGGGATTCAATCTGACAACCTTCTTCAGAAAAAAAAAAACAACTCTACTAACTGAGCCACCATTCTGCCTTTAGCAACATCTATTCATGTTTGTTTCTTTTCTCAGAGTGATTAAAATAAAACAAATTGCAGAGGTAAGTTGGGGAAATTGTTCTGTGTGTTTTGTATTTTACCAAGGTTGTCCAATATGCTGGAGTAAGGAATGAACTCATGAAGCTTGTCAGCTGTATCTGTTTATTATAGTGAAAAAGCCAATGACCATATTATATTTTAAAGCCAACAGYATAATTGGTAAACACAAGCTAGCCTTCAGTTCAGGCACCCAAAACCACCGTTATAGTTCCAGACAAGCTGGTTTAGAAATGATTTGACTCAGCTGTCTAGAAGTCCAAATTTACTTCCTATCAAAACACATTCATATTCTCAAGCTCACCCATTGCTCCTTGTTCCAACACCATGACTGTTTTCTTGCTGTGATTTTAATTGTTGTCTCTCCACTTTCATAMTGATTTTAGAAAAAACTGTTGAAATAACAAAATGACTTTCTAAGAGGAAAAATTAAGCCAATGAAAATATAAAACAATTTAGCTCAATTCACTTAAAATATGTACACAAAGTTGTGTGATGGAATGACCCAGAAACCTATAAATGTGGTTACCCAGTAAGCTTCATCTCTGGCCCAGCGACAAACTACAGCTTTGTACAGAAATGTGCAAATGTTGCACTTTTTCTCTTCTGGGAAACGTTACAGGAAACAGCATTAAATAAATCAGTTACGCTCACTAAGCATCAGCAAAAGATAGACGATAGTTTGTCTGACACTGTTTCTTCGGGTTTTACTTGTGAATCAGTGAAACCTGTTGGAATGTGGTCCACACATGCAACCATGCACACAAGACAAAACTGGAATACTGCATTTTTCATTTCATGACTGTGAACCATATTTTCTGTAAAACCTGACTGCTTAGTACAAGAGGTGAGTTAACACTGGAAAAGGAAACAAGAGCACTAACTTTTTTACTTTATTGCTGATGTTCCAGGTGTTTATGTAATCCAAGCTTCACAGCCAGCATGACAGACCTTAACTCCACTGTTGTAAAATAACTTTTGTGACACAACATCCCATTTCCACTAACCTTCCCCTACCTTCAGGCTCGTAAWCAAGTCGTACAATCTTCAACCTAAAACCTCTGAGGTGAAACGACCTGCAACGTAGCTTCATACTCTGTCGACAGTGATTCAGTGGATGCTGACATCCTCTACACTTTTTGCTCCAGTGCACAACACAGTGAATGTCCTTTAAACTTCAGAGACATCATTCACACACAGTCTCATTATTAAAGTACACTGATAMAGTTTTTGTCACAATTGGTTCTTAAAGAAAGTGGATAAAGGTGAATTACATAYGTGAATAAAAGAACATCACAAGTTTATTCATACTCAAACTTAAAATGTTAATCACTGTGGGAAGTTATTGACATTCTCAATCCAAGTTTTTATWTATTTTGGGAAACATGAACGCCTAAGAGAGCAAACAGCAGCAGTGTGATGTTGGACCAGACTGTGGCAGTACCGGCCAACACAGCGAGTCACAGGGGCTGCCTCRGCACAGAGCCCTGCTGAATCTGAGAGGACAAAGGGACCATGCAGAGACAAGGATTAAGTGATGGATAACTACAGTGACAGATGAGAGAGAGGATTGGAGAAGAGGCACATAGAGGGCAGCAGAGGAAGAGAAGAAAACAAATTGTGAGATTATTACTCCTTCCATCCTCCACTGATTTCCTTGTTTCAATTTTGACAAAGAAAGACATGTAATGGAAATAATACTTTTAGGTTTAAGCCAGTAATTCATGACATACATACTTTAATGACCTAAGTTTTCATGATGTGCTGTTTATCTGTAGATGATTAAAGTCAGAACAAGATTTGCTAACAACAATTATTCTTAGATATCACTTGTAATTATCTTTGTGTTTTCCCTTGACCTAGCATTTCCTTAGGATGAAATCTTGCTTTATTAAGATGACACAATAGCGAAGCAGAAGCAGGAGCAGAGAGCAGGGGTACAGTCTGATGGTTCTACGTTGTTCTCTGTGTTTCCTGTTGTTGCACATAAAACTCAGCTATCATTCCACAGAGTACCTTCATTCTTGGACCACATATGTCTGTCTTTGTTAAATAAATATTTCCATAACAGACACAAATCAGCACCACAACTTTACAAACATTCCCTAATACCAGGGCACAATTTACATTGATTTTTTTTTGTGTAATCTTGCTTTAAAAACATCAGAAACAAAAGGCAATTATCAAACTGAGTGAACACAAAAGGGAAGAAAACTGAAGACTGGAAAGAAAGACTGCCGGAGATGGATTCTACTCATAACACTGAAAAAGATAAAATAGCACTAAAAGGGTTGGTGCCAGATGGTAAAACAATATCYTCACAAAATGGATTCACAGCACTTTTATTACTTGTGACCCTTCCATTTTTCTGCGTGAGGGCAAGAGCCTCCGATATTACATTTAAAGCTATATTGAAAAATAAGAAATTAAACATTTGAGATGACACGGAAAAGCCCCAAGAAACAAAAACTTAGCATAATAAACACTGTAAAAATTGATTCATACCTACACAAAAAGTTTTATTAATAATGTGAAATGCGAAGAAAATCAAAAAGTTATGGCTTTATCATATTTATTGCTTTTACTGTAATTCTTCATTTCTCAAAGAAGGGTTTAGTCAAACTATCTCCAGAGACKTTTTTCCCCATTTCTACAAAATGAAAATTGTCTGAGCAAAAAACTTTTGTGAACACAACTGTTAAAGATGCTCTACTAAAATGCCAGCAGAGGTCCTTCCAAGTAAACTGCTGTATAACTCCCAAATGAGGCATTTAAAACTGTGTATAACATTAGATATGACAATRTCACTGCCACAAAGTTTATTTGGTATGTCCCWGAAGATGGGTAAAAACTGACAAGCWAACAAAATTCTGAGGTCTATGATGTCATCTAAACAAGCACATCTACTGGGATGCTTAGCTGCCAGGCARACAGGACCTCCACAAAAACACTCAGAAATGTCCATCTGCTTTATTAAATAAAGATACAGAGGTGTCAAGCTGAACAATGCACAGACATGATTTGATATGGTAAAACTGATTGYTGACTGTACACAAACCATCTATATCCTTAATGCCCTTTAACACATATGACAGCATCTTCATGCATTTAGGCATCAAGATTTAAAGATGTTATGCTGAAACTAAGTATCAACAAGAAGAATAAAGAGGGTTTCAGTGGTTTTGTTTGTATGGTTGTTGGTACCAAATGAGCTGGTTTAAGTATGTCCCTGGTGATCTTCTGAAATTTACAGAGAAAGGTTTAAAATGATAAAATATCCAGGTACAGTTGTGTGGACCAAACGCCTTGATGTTAGAGATTAGAGGAGACTGGGTGGACTGGTTAGAAATGATAGAAAGGCAACAAAAGCTAAAAACACCTCCAAGTTCTGCAGAATACCATATTTGAATGGACARAATAACAAACCCTRAATCAGATGGGYTACAGCAGCAGAAAACCACATCAAACTTGACAAAAGGAGTTTGGAAAACCATCATCTGGTCTGAKGAGACTCAATTTAATGGATTCTAATGGCATCTACAATCACCAGATTTCAATCCAACTAAGCASCTTCAAGATGTGGTTAAATGGGAGATTCCCATCAATGATGTGTAACTGACAAATCTGCAGCAACAGCATGATGCTATCATATTAATATGGACCAAAATCTCYGAGGAATGTWTCTAACATCTTATTAAGCCTATGCCATGAAGAATTAAGGGTGTTGTTGAAGCAAAAGTGATCTAACCCTGTACTAGCCAGGTGGAATTAAAGTGAGTATATATTTCTGTCAAAATAAAATAAAAAAWCACACTCCATTAAGGAAAAATAAAACATAAAAAGACAGTAGTACTTTACAGTGAGTTAAATAACCAGGAGGCATTTGTAAGGAGTTCACTGCACTCAAAATAATTTCCATAATGCTGCTTAGTAGAAATTAGAGAATTACCAATGTCACCCAAGRTATATGTAAATTAGGAAATTAAATGTTATCAATTCTTAACTAAAAATCATAGAAGTGGGGCTTTCAAGGGTAYGAAAAAGCACTTGTGTTTAATATGTTTCTATTGTGTTGCCAAGGTTAGGACTGTTGAACTGTTTAACCTTATTGAAGTTATCTCAAGATGTGAAAAAAACAGAACAGAGAGGTTTACTCAAAGAAAAAGGGCAACTTACTTTGAACAAATTCAGAAACAAATTTCTGTGATATTTTGCCAACTTAAACCTGACTTCCTTTATATCAAACAAGACTAAAAGAATAAAACATGACCAACTCAAACAGAAACATATGCAGTTGAATTCCAAATGATGACAATAAACTGAGTTTTACTCACAGAGGAGTACAAAACAGAGAGGGCAGAAAGACCTTTAAATAGAACTGAATGAAAGGAGAACATGAAGGCATCCAGCCTGTCTGTAGATTGGTAATGTCAGAGAGCCAAATTAAAGTGCTGATCACAGGCTGAGCCCAAAGCTCACTGAACAAATAGGAAGGAAACAAAGAATGGGGAGGATTATCTTGTCTCATTCATTACCTTTCTCATTCACTACAAGGCCACAGAGTGATTAGATCACCCCGATAATAAAATTGGACATTCACTCACACATAAGTGAGTGAGTTAGTGGCAGAATAAAAACAAAACAAAACATGGCAACAACRATGTTCTCGGTAGGTAGCCACCGTGAACAATTAAGTGGGAAAATTGCCTCCAAAACATTTTTTGCATGCCAAACAGGTAAATGTCCTTATTTTTTCCAATGCTATAAATGAGCTCCATCTGAGAAAAGCAGCACTCACACACTCGGTGCAGTAGTCTTGTCTATGGCAGCTTTAAACGTGGGATTTATGGGGTTGAAAAAGTAACTGCTGAGCTTTCAGAACTGATTCCTGCTGCTTGAGCTCGTCCTGCTTGCATAAATTTCTTTGGCTCTCTAGTARTGGGTGTTGGGATACATTGCAGATTGTAAAGCAGAAGGACAGCAGAGCCTGTTTATATTGCTGTTAATAGCCTCTTAATGATAATGGCAATCATTTTTCTTTATATGAAATCAAAGCTAAAAAAAAAAATAAAACAGTACGAATAGTCGTACTGGGGCTTTGTTAAGGAAATGCTATCAAGTCAGCAATTACTCCAGAAAAATCAACAGGTATTGAGATATTTTAAAAACATAAAAGTAGTAATTAGATTGTCTGCCTGATAACTGACCGACTAGMAAAATGTAAACAGTAGATATTTGTGTGCATCTGTGTTCATGAAAGAGCTACAACAGGTTTGCAAAGAGCAAATCTAATGACAGATAAAGTCAGCTGAGTAAGGCCGGTGTCACACTACAAGAAAATCATGCCGATTTTTTGCCCTTCCAACAACCTTAAGGAAGTCCAGATTATCGTGATGGCTCTAACGATAACCATAGCAGATATTTCTGCTGTGGGTGGTGAGTTAAGAGTGATCTAGTCGGCTCGGAAGGGCGCCGGGACCGCTCCGACCTCAAATCGGATATATTCAACGTTAGATTTTTTGGCCCGATATCACAGTGTGTGTGGTGTTCACCTGAGCTCTCAGCCTGATGAATGAGACGTGTAGCCAATCAGAAAGAGAGGTGACGTAAACAAAAACTGTCATGACTCACCAGAAAGTCTGCAGAATGTTAAAAGTCCTACAGAATTGTTTTTCCTCTGGTAAAAATAGTCCACAAGCGATCCACATTGTTTCTTCCTTGTTACAAATGTTTATTTACTCTGAACTCATGTCTCTGGAGGTCACGTGAGATTTTTCCTCGGACATCTGAATTCTCGCAAGATTTCAGGAAGTCTCGCCTGATTTAATATCTGACAGTTCATGAGTGAAATATCTTTTCATGTGTGGTGTGTTGTCTCTTGCCRTGTGACTGTACACCACACACTGTAGGACCAAACCTGGTATATCCATGATTTTTTATCCTCACATGTGGGCTCTCTCAGTCTTGGAAAATCGGCCGASTGTTTTAAAATCTTGTAGTGTGACTCAGCCTTTAGMTGAGTAAAACCACACTTGTCAGACTTACYAAACACCAGCTAAAACAATGACTAAACCATCCTCACAAATCTAATTTATTGCACTCAGTTAATATAAGAGGCGTTTCAACAAACCACAAACTGACACAAAAAAGTGACCAAACTTTTACGATTAAACAGCATATAAAAACCCAAACGCTGTATATGTACTTCAAACTATAAAGCATCTCTTTTTGTTATGTGTGAAACAGTTTCACACTCATTAAACAAAAACAGCTCAAAACCTTTCCCTGTGACAGACTTGCGATCTGTCCAGGGTGTACCYCAGATCTCGCACGGGGACAACAGGGAAGAGGCACCAGCTCCCWGTGACCCTGAAGAAAAAAAGAAGGTAAAGAAAATGGATGGACAGATGGATGCTGTAATCTAAAACAAATTTCTCCACCTCCCTCTACACACTAAGAGAYTGCCAGGTTCATTAAGGAAGAAGGGACAATTCTCATTTCAGATGCTTTGTTGAGACGTCTTCAGAGTGCAGCTTTTAATATCTTAGAGGATATTTTGCGTCTGCACTCAGATTGCTATAGTTACAGCTACATCTGTGAATAACTTTGCCTCAGATTTACTGGATAATAAAAATTACACTTGGAAAACTCCATTCGGTGCTAATTTATTTATATTTATTCATATTTATTGACAGCTTGTCCTGCAGCAGGTTAAACAAAATTAATGTCAAGCAACACTTACAGAGCTCATTAGTGATAGCAGGTGTACATGACGCTGGCTTCAGGGTGCTGGAATCAATGAAAGTCCATTAATGTGATGAGTTCAATGGAGACGCAAAACCACAGAAGCAGCAAAATAAGAGTGTAAAAAAGATAAACAACCTAATCATTCACACCAATCACACTAAAGATGCAGTTCATCATAGAGTGCTTCAGTACATCCAGTCTTTGTGGAATAGTTTTCAATCACATGGATAAGTCAAGTATTATCAGAGAGCTTCTAAAAAAACCTGAGGGGTCATTAATTCTCAAAAAGTCACTTAACTTCCACTCTCACTAATTAGCTTAATCTATCCATTTAATATTTATTAACTCATCATCTGAGTATCTGGTGTAAAGATTGATAAACAAGGTTAGCAGCAGGTTGAAAACAAGTAAAGTCAGCTGCTTTGATAAGGCCAAAAGCTATTATAAATAGGATAGGATAAACTTGGAATTTTGAATTAATTATTTGTAATCCTGTGTTAATGATTACAAATAAATTAATTTTAACGGCTATACAC
The DNA here is from genome assembly GCF_001266775.1 of Austrofundulus limnaeus. NCBI lineage: Eukaryota > Metazoa > Chordata > Actinopteri > Cyprinodontiformes > Rivulidae > Austrofundulus > Austrofundulus limnaeus. The sequence continues at coordinate 100,263 of NW_013952608.1, forward strand.
ACAGATTTTTTGCATTATTCTATGTGTTTCTAAATTTTTAATAAATTCTGCCACGACAGAATTGTTATGGAATAATTATATAACTCTCCATTGTACCTTGACATTGTCATTACTGTATCTCATTTGATAACTGGATTCGGCTGTTTTAATCTGTTTGCCCTAGACTTCAAGACGCCGGCAATGTGTGACCTCTCTTATTTTGGTAAGGTATTTCCTGAGCTGGAGCTCTGTCATTGGTTAGATGTTTGCATTTGTCGGACTGTGAAACCGTGTCTTGTCTGCATGTATGGTGCGATAAATTTGGTTTCCCGGACGGTGGCAGTTTCAGTCCGAGACAGCTCAGCCGCCTCTGTGATCGTTTACTAGAACATGAATCAAAGCTTAAATAAAAATTTAAAAAAAGATTAARGTCTCTGATTTAAATGAAATAGAACGTCATAAAAATGTTTCTTGGCATGGGAGGAGGAGGCCGACAGGAGAGAAAGTAAAAATATGAGCTCAGAAATGTGTATAAAAATAGTTAAAGGGCCTCCTGTGAAGAATGAAAAATAAAGAAAAAGCTGTTATTAAACCTCCTAAACGTGTATAATCTCCTATCTACCCTTCTTTACATGGTCTCATGAGTCAATATGATGACACTCTGTGTTAAAATGATGCTGGACATGATGCTTAGAGCAGTAAAAATGAGGAGTTGGTTATTATTGCACAGAGAAGACGTATCAGAGTTCTGTTTAGAATGAGAACCTTAGCATTTAAGTCAAGAAATATCTGGTGAAGATTTGCATCACAGAGCTGTTGACAGACATTTCCCCAGCCCTGATGAGTGTCTTTACTGATCTGAACACAAACAGCTCTAAGCTGATACTTGATATCAGACATGGTCTGTAACTAAGTGTGAGGGGTGCAGCTAATGAAATGCAAAAAAAAAAATCAAGAATTTGTTTAATCAGATGTTTAGTCATGACATTTCTACAGTTGAACATTTTATATATGCTTGCACAGATATTTCAGCATTAACACATTTACTAATCTTTTTTTCTCCGAGTAAATCATTAGCAGTCAGTTTTTCCTTCATTCCTTCTCATCACTCACGTTAATGACTTTCACAGACCTAATACCAGTGGCTCCAAAAGCTTTTAGTTTGCCACTCACTCACTCTTCATTTCTCCAATTATTCTTTATTTTAAACATATCTTCTTTACTCAGTTTATATAAGACTGTTTTTTTCAATCATTTGACCTGTCTCAATGTGGTTTAACTCTATACATTTTCTCTATTTTGTGTCTCTTTTACTTTTCCATCCATCCATCCATCCATCCATCCATCCATCCATCTATCCATCCATCTATCCATCCATCCATCCATCCATCCATCCATCCATCCATCTATCCATCATCTTAACCCACTTCTTCATTGAGTCGCAGGGGTCACTGGTGTCCATGTCCAGCAGTGCAGGGGTAGGGGACACCCTGGACAGGTTGCAAGTCCACCACAGGGCTACACAGAGACAAACAACCATTCACTCACACCTTAGGGACAATTTAGAGTTGCCAATTAACCTAACATTCATTTACTTGTGTGATCTCTCAGTTCTTCTCTATCAAAATTATCATTTTATTAATCAGTGGGCATTTTTAAACACATGGAAATACAAAATATATTTAAAAAATCTGTTTATACTCTATATTCAGTAAAAAAAAAAAGATCGTAAGCACTTTGACATTACACTACAGTTCTCTGTTGGAGCTTGAGGTGTTTTGATCTTAAAGCACGATATAAATAAACACAGCCTTTATTTGATGCTCTCAGCACCAATTAATCGTGTTGTGCACAAGGATCTAATGACTGTCATCCTTGTTATCCAGTAATAGCCTACGTCAAGAAGAGTTAGTCACACAGCATAAATGCAAAAACAAAGAAAGTCATCCAAAAGGAACATCAAGTTTAGAACAAAAAGTTGATGATGAACTTTTAACCAAGGTTTATTGCAGAAGCTATTAGGGAACTGCATAGGCATTGTAAATTATCCATTAAATAATTTTACACAATTAGCTTCTAAGTGTGCAGMCTTGATTAAAATAGCAGGTGTTAAGAGTAACAAATTTTCTAAATGAGGTCCAAAATTGTATTTGTAATGATAAAAGCATAAAGATGTTGTAGAAAGTGCCTAAAATGAGAGGTGAATTGTTTTAAAAGAACTAGTTTTTAGTGACAGTTTCTGTGCAAAGAGTGAGCTATATAGAGGGGAAGAAATGTTCCCAAGAGTCAACACAGAAAAATACAAAAATACAGYCAAATAATGAACACYACAATGCAGACACACAAATCACAGAAGCATTAACACCCGAGTGCAACCATTATGCCTGAAGACAGAAGCTAAGTTAAGCTAAAGCACTAACCCACTGACCCACATATCGCACAGCCAGTAGTTGCTGTAAAACTCTGAGTACAAGCGTGGTGCYGGGCTGCCAAGAGAAAGCTGAGTTGCTGTTACTCACCGGATGATTTATGTGTCAGATACTGATGAGCTTCACTTTAGAAAAGAGGAGAATTTAAGAGCAGAGATGAACCCAAGAGGGAACAAACAGTTTTATAGCAGCAGTTTTTCTTTAAACTGGAGGTGCCACCTCAGTTTAACAGCTTTCACCTTCCTCTGAACAGCTTAACAGCATTTAGAGACAAGTTTTAATSTAAAACTAGWGAAAGAGTTACTTCCCAACAAACTGYAGCTAATAGGCTTTCATAGTTTCTGCATAAACCTTGATTTCCTGTGTCTTTATTTCACAAAAACTGATATTTGTTTTGACTTGTATCCAACACAAAACCAGATTTTATTGTGTAATGTGTAATCTGCCTTAAAGGAACAAAATTAAAGCCACATGTGCTCTACAAAGCCAAAAAAATAATCTTTAGTTCATTTTATTGAATATATAGATAAGAAGCTGTGGCTGGTTTATTTCTCACCTGTTGTAAATGAGATGCTCACAGACAGCGTGTTAGTCCGACTTAAAAGAGAAGAAAAACACTTGACAGATCTGTGACTCTGTGATGCCTGAGTGAGCTTACAGAGGTCAAGTTAAATATAAAGCATGAATTAGAACAAGGTGGAAAATTCTAAACCTAGACGAAGCATTTTTGGTTTGTGTTTCAGTCAAATCAGCTACTTCTCTTTCAGTGAAGCTGAAAGCTTTGACATTTTTCCACACAGCAGTTTAAGCAGAAATGCATTGTTACATCTTTGCATATTATGAGATTCTTCTTGGAACCTGATCAGCTGAGTATCAGTCAAATCACACACTAACACACACCTCAACAAGGTCTTCATGTTCTTACTGTTTAAACATTTCCTCTTGTAATCTGCTTCTGTCTGTCTCCTGATGATTCTCCTTTAAGATCTCATTCTGCTTTTACTCACAGCATCATTTGAAATGAACTCTAGATGTTTTTCTCCTCTCATCTCACTTGTTCATCTTTCCTAATTTCCTTTTTAGTCTAACTTCCAAGTTCCACAATATTTTTCTCCTCTCTGCTTCCATAACAATCTACAAAGTTATAATGACTGGTTCTGTCATACGGTCATCTGAAGCGTCTGAAGCTAAAACACTGTTTCTGTCAGACAATCACATTACAGTTGTTGGATGAGAGGCTTTGCAGCATATCATATTAGCTGAAATGAAAACCAGTGCTGGTCTGCCACGGTATACTGGCTCAAGAACATGAAAAAAAGAGTAGAAGAAAAGAGTGTAAAACTCAAAGTGTTGCAAATCAAAGCTATTTGCTAATTAGTCGAATTACAAAATTAGGATTAGAGGGAAAAAATATAGCTACGTGTGTAAGTCTAATATTCACACACAGATAAGGCAGAAGCAGAGATTTATGCTAACAAAATAAATGAACTGACATGTAATTTTTTAAATATAACATCAATTAAAGCTCCGCAGAGCCTCAAGCGGCCCTCGCAGCTAGCGCTGCTCCGGCCTATAGCCACCGCGGGGGTACCAGCACCGCCACCCGCCCACCACCGCCGACGCTCGCTCGCCATCCTCCATGCGATCTGCATGGATGCCTTCGGCTGAGCTCCCTKGCGATGCACCAAAAATCTGGAGCAGATTGGGCCATGTAGAGAGGAGATACAGCTGTTTTATTAACCTAGAGGGCGCAGTGGAGTCAAATCACAATTAACTCTATTGGGCTCCTTAGATCTTCACAAGTAGCACTCATACAAAGTCTG
>NW_013952608.1:106186-108107 GCF_001266775.1 Austrofundulus limnaeus
CCCTAGGAGGAGTTCGATCAAATGCGACGCCTGTAAACGTCCAAAATCGGACCTTCAATCCAAAATGGCCGACAATCTGTGATACTTGCACTATGACATTAATTGTAAATTCAGAGTGTCTTGGGGAGCTCTACAAGTGTACCAAATTTCAAGTCTCTACGATAAAGTAAGTGAATAGGAAAGGGTCTCTTGAAAGTTGCTAGGTGGCGCCCTTGAGCCGTTTCTTGTGCGATTTTTCCGGGGACCTTAAAATACGTAAATTTTACACGGGCTCTATGTCCCCGCCAAGTTTGGTGAGTTTTTGAATATGATAAAGCCCCCAAAAAGGCAATTCATTTGGCACAAGAACTATAATAAACAGTACAAAAACAATAGGCCTTTGCAGCGCTTAGCTGCTCGGGCCTAATTAAAAGAATTAAAGGCCAAGCATTTTTTTTAATATAAGTTGCACCCTGTCTTTTCATGTAACACTTTTAGACTAAGAAATAGTCTGTCAATAAAGTCTGTCACGTGGTTCATTGAATATTTTTGCTAACACACATGTTGACTCCAAATAMTTGGTGGTAACATTTTAAACAAAAGATTGGCACACCCCGTTAGCGCTCAGAACATTTGTTGGGGATCAGTCTCAGCTATTAACAGAGCAAATTTTAGATTAAGAAGCAGATTACTTTCAGTAAGTTTCTTTAAATTCATCAAGTGGATCATAGGATATTTTGGGAACAGATATGCACACAAACAGAATAACTTTATCATCTGCCTTCAGCTTTCAGCAGTGGATGATAAATATAGCCTCTTGTACAACAGACGTTACAGGTAGCTTGAGAACTCAATTTAAGTAAGAACACAGGAAGTATGAATAATTTATATCACACTTAACAGTAAAACTCAATCTAACCTCTGTCAGCATTTATTTGAATTAGTGTGTATTAAACATAGTTATCTTTCTCGGACTGCTTTAAGTGGTTTTACAAAAACTGGCCCAAGCCTATGGTGCTGTTGCCTCTGTGTCTGTGTTACTGCAGGAATGGGAGCAATGGTCTGAGGTGGAGCAAAATTATGATAATGGTGCAACAGGGACCTGAGCCAGAGTGATGAGAAAAACAAACAATGCCACAAGCAGACGGCGCGTCTGCAAATCTGTTGTTAAAACCCCACAGTCATGTCATTTCCTCTCCAACAACAATACTGTCCAACAAGCGTACGTCTCAGAAGACTGTGACGTCAAGTCTTTACTAAAGTATCCAGATGGTTTCTTCGTGACCACACGCAAATGTTCATAGACAATATACTTGTTTAGATCTCAACTCTCACCCACAATAACACACATGAAAAGAAAATTACTGTGAAATAAACAGCCGACTGTGATACAATGACTGGTGATGGTTCGCCTTTCACAAACACTCATATTTTCTAAAACAGACAGCAATTATGACTTCATTCTCACTATTTGAGTCATCAACAGGGCTAACAATTTGATTCAATCTAAAAGCCATAATAATGACTGAACACACCGACTGCAATCTGGCCACATTAAAACAAAGAGCTTACTTCAAGCTGCTCGGCTCAACTTTGACTAAAGTCTTGAGGTATGTGGTGTGTCTATGAAATAATGGTGCTGTTAAATTTTAATGAGGAAGCATTTCAGTTCTGTTTCTTCTGCAGCTAAAACCTTGCTGCCCTCTGAGGTTGCAGGAATACCCAGCAGAACAGTTTGTTTTCTCCTGTAAGCTGTTTCTAAAGCTCGGTTGTTGACTTCTCCTCTGGAACAGTCTCAGAACGAGCTGCTCAGAGCGCAGACTCAATTTTAAAGAAAAATAATACAATTTGGGAGATCAGGGGAATAGGAAAGGTGGTCAATTACTGGGATACATTTCACACACACACACACACACACACACACACACACACACACACACAC
>NW_013952608.1:108272-137217 GCF_001266775.1 Austrofundulus limnaeus
CACACACACACACACACACACACACACACACACACACACACACACACAAACACAAACACACAAGTAAATAAATAAATAAATAAAAACAGCCAGACTAAAAGATCAACATGTACAAATTTGTTGTACTGCAAATCAATAACAACTTTATATTGGCCATTATTTTAAGGGGAACTAAAATGAATTAGAGCATTAGTTTCCTGATTGAGTAGTTGTAACTCTTGAGATGTTCAGTGCTTTATCATTTTGTAGATAGTATCAGTAATATTTCTTTAATATTTAAATGAATCTATCTCACACTAGTAGGATCTATGAACCTTAATAGATCATTTCAGCAGTTCATAATTTGTGTTAAGAGACACCACAAACATAAATGTGTCTGAGGAATATTTTTATTTGATTTATTGTAGTTATTTATTAGATGTACAGTATGATTTCTGGCTGCAAACTTGTATTTGTATCTAGTACTTTATATTCTTGTAGAGCTGTTATAGATCATTGACAATTATGTAATGACCACAGAAAAGTATGAATATGAGCCAAATTCTCACTAGCTTCAACATCGCTCATAACAATCTTAACAATGAGAAAAACTTCACTCATATTTAATATACAGTACATTTATGCCTAATTGCCATTAATTCCACAGCAAAAAACATTAAAAATCTTTTTATAAGGAATTCTGTATTGATAAGGGTCAGCGCCACAGCAAAATAAAAGCCGCCACACCTTCGGAAAGAAAGTTTTTTTTTTTAAATCAACGTAAAACAGGGGTTGACACAACCATTGTTTAGGTTGTTTGAGACAACCTATTTTCATTTTGGACAACCAGATGTAGAAAAGTCCTAGATTAAAATTTTCTTTGGGTGTTGGTCATTGTAAAAATAAACCAGAGAAAAAAAAACTTGTTAAAGCTGTCTATGGGATTAAACTGACGGTTCTTTCATCCAGTAAAGAGAACCAGAGTCAAAGTTTTACCCAATCAGACAGTGCTGCCTTTTTTTTCTTTCTCTGTGTGTAGGGGGTCAGTTTCCCTCAGCTCAGGTGAACACCTCCTGTGAAAGGCCTCAGCGTTTCCCTGGACTATTTTCCACCAAGGATTACGTTGTATTTATTTTTCTAAAGCGCATTTCGCAGCATTTCCCCTATAACACTGTGTGGTCACGAGCACAACAAAACCGCGACAGATCACTTGAAAAAAATCTTTATTTAACCAAAACAGAAACACGTGGTCCAAAAATAAAAAGTACTCTGTGAAATGATCAATCAGGATTTATTGCAATTGCAAGACCCACACCATGTCACACAGGGCAGTGGTACATAGAATGTGTGCCATGAGGCAGTGTCAAATACTCGCATTTATACATTATGTTTTCCAAGAGAGACAATAAACATCTTTCCTGGCATCGAAGCTTGGCCAAGGAGAGAATGATGTTGGATAAACAGCAACAAGAATGATTACTTCTAAACAGATACCGTCCCGATCTTACAATACTTTGTCCGAGAGAAAACAGAAGATAAAGTTTGGAATCATAAAACATGATGTAATTTTAAGGTATATAAAAGAGGTCACTGATGCGTGGCCCGAGAAGAATGTAGGACTTTAAAGGATAATTTATTTTTCCAAGACACTGTTTTTAAAGCAAGGGGCAGCGACTGCAGCAGCTACACCTCTCCACGCACAGCGCTGCTCCGACCAGCCTGGGACTTCAGAGTCCACATGTCAACCCCTCCAGAAGTTTAAATTTATAATGAGCATCAAATATCCCTAATTTATGCAAGAAATCAGTATTAATCACATGCGGGTGGGGTGGAGGTGCAGGCGGACCACAGCCACGTGTGGTGGGGGGCTTTTAAAGATGTGTCTATGTTTGACTTCCATTTTTTTCTGAAATCTCAGAATTCTGAGTCAGCTTCAGGTGTTTGTAATTAATAATAAATATCCAAATATGGTTTTAATAAATCTCCCCATTTATTGTCCACCCCCCAACAATAAAATGGAATTTCCATCCCCGCTCCCACTGGCATTTATTCACTCAATAAAACCTTTAACTTCATTTGTGTGTACTCACACACAAACATGTGATTTCATTCAAATTGTTTGTACTGGAACATGTGTTTGCAGAACAAAGTACAAGTTTGGATTGATTTCTAACAGGAGACAAGGATTTGAGAGTGTATTATCCCAAATGAGTTTCAGATTGTCGACAAAAAGAGTCAAAGTACAAGACAGAAAACAAAAGATAAGAGGAATAAATGGGTCAATAAATGTTAGTGTTTTTCTCACAATGCACAGATTGATTTTTTGCCTTCTTGTTTAACTGCTCCTTTGATTTGATTTGACTCATACACATTTTATAATTTCTTTCTCCTGTCTGTACATTTCTCATTTACAGATCCCTGATTGCCTATCAAGAAAAGAAGGCCTGCATTAAATTTGGCATATTTCCGTCAAACCTCGTTTCACAGCAAAATGTCTATAAGCTTTTGAGCAAGACTCAATATTCTCTCTTATGGCCCATCACACACAGTCACCATGAAATCCTGTAGGTGGCTCTGTAAATGGAAAACAAATTAGATGATGTGCTCTCAGCATCTAAACTATGTTCTTTCAAGTTATCTCCAGAGTAGATTTGTTTTCATTTGGATAGCTAGATGGCTGCAATTTTAAGGCAGAAACGTCCAATTGAAAGTTGAAGATGAGACTTGTGACATAATTTTACGAGACGTAAACAGATGCTAGGTGCCACAGTCTCTTGAAAAGAGTGAACGTGTCAGCAGATTTTTGAAAAGGAAATTTAAGATAACAGGGCAAGAAGAAATAGACATAACAAACTCCCAAAAAGGGGTTTCCTCTGAGCTCTAAGAGAGAGCAAAAGAAGAAAAAAAAAACATGTTTTGATATCAAATAAGACCCATGGGGTTCTGCAGGCTATGAGGGAGACAGATACAGTCAGATCTTAGGCTTGTTTTTATAACTTCCCAGCAGGTGTGAGCCCATCTGTATTTGTCTGTGATGTGTGTCTAACAAAGCTCTAAAAACATTGCTGTTTAGACTGCAACAGGAGAATAAGCCCATCTCTACCCCTACAGCATGTAAATAGAGACATAAATTGTGATTCTCAACAGAGCAGTGACAGTCCAAATGCTAATCCCACCACCACTTAGCACAAATGCTGCTGTCTGTAAATTACATTTAAATTAATTAATTCAAATTAATTGCTTTATTAATTTTAAAAAAATCACTAATTTTGTGTAAGGACAAATTAGCTTCATGATACAGTTGTTGCACAAATACTGTTTCAAAAAGAAATTGAATAAAAACAGAAAAGTATCAATAACTAAGTGGCATAGGCAGAACATATGGGGAAATGTAAGAATGGGCTCAGGTCTACAGCTTCTTATGAATATTTATATAATCCAGCCAAAATTAAGTTTCATTATMAACAAGAAAAACAATCTCAACTTCTCTATCCACTAGCATTTTCCTACTATTTCAACCTTTAGTATGTGTTTGTCTCTGACTGGCGAATTTAGCAAACATCCAATCCAGTCCAATCCAACTTTATTATAAAGCACTTTTTCACCATAGAAGACCAAATCAGCACTCACTTTCAAACAAGCATTACAGTGAGTAAAAATTCAGTTTAAAGAGCATACTAAAAATCTGCTGCTAAAAAGTGTGTCAAACACACAATCTCTGAGTTTACGAAGTCGCACAACAAATCAAAAATCTTACTAAAACCTTTGACATGTGAGGACCTTTTACAATCACAGTTTCAATTCTTGTATCAACAGCTACAAACTTATTATTTAATGATTGTAGATCTTTGTGTTTACATCTAATGAAATGAGAAATCTGTGGCCCAGAACCATCTTCAAATTAAAGCCAAACCTAATAATCTAAATGATTAGCTTAATTACTCTTTTTGAACTTTAGATGATGTTGGTGTTGTATTGTAAGTTGTCAGAAAGTGATTACTTACGATCTAAGCCATTGATGTACTTCATGGTGATTTCACAATGTCCCCATACAGCACTGACAACAGGATACAGCTTCTTTCCTTTTAAGCCTCGAAATGCTACTCCTAGATACTGTCCATCCACCATAAAGCTTAGCGTTCCTTCGTCCATGTCYAGAATCACAAGGAGCGAGTCCGGTAAGGTGAATGACTCCTCCGGCTCCAGAAAACAAGGATATGAAGGCAGCGAGCTGTGAGATCGGTTCTTACTGTCATGGTAGAGCCTGTTACGCCCCAGATCCCAGCCCCAGGACTCACAGTCTGATCCCACTAACGCTGTGTACCCAACAGAATGTAAAGGAGCATCAGAAGTGGCCACACCAACCACAGCGTGGGTGCCTCGCTGGCGAGCAGGCCAGTGGATCTTCCACACATGAAGACCCCGCGTGTATCCCACCCGCCCTCTGATGCAGTCTGTGCTCTGAGCAACTGGGTGGCGGTGAAACGTCAACTTATCGTCCTCTTTGATGAAAATATTGAGCGAGCGGTCATCAGGGTTCCACGCGTGACGGAGCTGGGTGTCTAGTCCAGCGCATGGCATGTCCAGTAAAAGGTCCAGCCTGGGTGGCTTGGAGAAATCCGGACCCCTTAGCTCCAGGTGTTGCCGACGATGAGAAGTGGGTCGGTATGACGGGGAGCTGCCACTTTCTCCTCGACCATCCACTGATTTAATGCTTCCAGAGATCTTCTGTCCCATGGCTGAGATGGAAAGGGTGACAGAAGGAGGGGTGGGGGTGTGGGGGTGAAGGTGCAGGTGGGTGCTGCAAAGTGGGGAGCTTGACGTTACCTCATCAATGCGGTGAAGTTGAGGTGAGAGTTCCTGACAGGAAGGTGAATAAATGAGATGAGGGAGGATGCAATGAACGGGAGATATATCTGATTTGGTTTCATGCCACAGCTGTCTTCATCAGGAGCTGTTGCTTCTCCTGTGAAAAAATGACAGAAAATAGATGTTAGATTCCTTGACTCATTCATTGTTTTCAGCAAAACAACAACAATGCATAAAATGGCAAAGAAAATAACTAACATTGTCAGGAATTCTGGTGTTGTATGACATTTATTTCTTATCGCAGATCAGTTTATTTAACATTTGTGTTTTCATCTGATTGTCAGCCGATATTAAAACACGTATTTCTTACAATTGAATAAAGAAAAAGGACAAAAATACTGCAACACTGTTTCCAATTGTTGCCCCCCCCAACCCCCCCCCCCTTTTTTTTTGCATGACCAACAATTATGACTTTCACAATCACAGACAAACACAGCCTTAAATACACAAACGCCTTGTCTGACACATCCCAACTCATGTTGCAACAATGCTCTTCTTAAATGTGTCCCTGATGTGCAAAGTTGCCCACATCTGAACCTGGAAAACCCTCATTTAGCTAATCTAATTTTAATGAGTATTACTGAGACAGCAAAAAATATTTGCAGAAAACAAGGAGTTGTGCTGATAATGTATTTACAGAGTGCAACACACCTGACAATGTCAGCAGGATTTAATCAGTTCTTATCCTCACTGAGACAGACGTCATGATGTGACAATTGATTGTGCTGTCACCTACATAAAAGTACTTGTTTACGCAATTACGTCAAATGCAAGCAAGAAATACCCCCAGTTTTATTTTTAGAATGCACTTCTCAACTTTACATCAGTTTCACTGCAGATCTTACTTTCCGGTGTGGGTGATAAAAGTTCAGTATTTAGTTATTTTTATACAAATTTACTTTCAGTTTCTGTGTATGTGGCTTTAAATCTATAAGACACAATGATAAAATGGTGTTGTTTGTTGACTTTAAATTGTAAACGATCATTAAAATGTTCTGTCCGACGATGCTTGTTTGCTTATACTGTACAATCACTTAAGAAATTAATAAAAGTGCATATGTACGTATGTGTGTATGTACATGTAGGTATATATGTATGTATGTATATACATATACATAAAATCAGTATGTTCTTAATCTAAACCAAAGTTAGGTGCCAGCTTCATCACATAGTTCAAGATTTCCTCATTCAGCCAACAAACACTGCTCTTTAACACTTTATTTTAGCAAATGAAGGCAGTGCAGAAGAGAATCTCACTCCCACCCACACACAGTTTTGTGTGGTTAAACTGGCATTGTGATCTCTTCCAGGAATGACAGCTCAAGCTTCCTCTTCACAGGAGGAGTCATAGAGGCAGAAGCAAATGACACAACTCTGTATGTCTCTAAGGTTTGTGTTTATTTATGCCACAAGCCACAAAACATAGATATATTTTTATTTTGGGTGTGTGAGTACTCTGAACTGACATCTCTTCTGGTAATATGGTATGACACCTTGAAATGAATGATGCATGCCATTATTTTGTAGGTGTCAACACTGCAGTGAGTGTAGGATATGTTCAAATAGGTTCATTACAAAATTCAAAGCTGTTCTGCTGTTCACAATACAACTATTCATAAAAGCTCTTTATCAAAGGGTTCACCTTTACATAGGTCACTACTTTTTCAAGTTAGAAATGTCCTCAATAAAATTCTTTCAGTTCAATAAAAACTTTGTGAACATTAATATCTTACTTGTATAACTTTTTTAACATTCTCAGTTTGGAGATACAGAGTTTAATTCTGACCTGCCTGATGAGAATAAATAGTTTAGGGCCATAACCAAAGCGGACATAAGAAAACAGAATATAACCTATGGTTAAATACATGGCATTATGAAGTTATCATAACATGACTGAATTTAGTATTGACTTTTAAACATGACTGAATTTAGTATTGACTTTTAAACATGACTGAATTTAGTATTGACTTTTAAAATGAACTAAAACGAGTAACCAGAAACACAGTTGTACAAGTACAAAAGTCTCACTCTGGCTACTTGCACTTTTCCCCAACCCTGACTCTGTTTTTTTTCTTTCACTTTGAATAAGGTCATAGCAGCTGGCAGCCATCATGACTAATGTCTGCCACTACTCAGTTCATCACCAGACACACACACACACATAGACACACATATAAAAGAGACAGCTGCCGGTGTGTGCGTGTGTGTGTCATCCTGGCTGGCAGGTGAGTAAAGGGTGAATGTTGCATGGGGGATTTGAACGTCACCGCTGCCAAACTTCATCCAAAGACAAACACACTTTAACACTGTACATACTTTCCGAGTGTCTGCCTGTGTGTTTCAGCTGACCTCGTCTAGAGCAGCATGTGGCAGACAATCTGGCATTTTGCCCTGTCATCAAGGAGGCACTTGACCTTTGACCCTGTGTTGTCACGGTCATGGTTGCATTGTAACGTCGCAAGAGGCTGGTGGTGGGCAGGCGCATCGTCTGCTGTTGGGGAAACATGCTTCTGCCATCTGTTGTTTACTTTGCTTGCCTTCTTTCTTCTTGACATTTCTTTCAAAAAGCTCTTTCACTCATTCACACTCCCTTCAACTCTACCTTAGGCTGGGATGGAAAGATACAAAATGAGCATTGATATTATATTTTAATGTGACAAATTCATCATCATTTATTATTGATTGATTATACTTTTGATTGTGATCATGTTAGACATTAGTCACAATCATTTCTAACACAAATTGTTAATCACTGTCTAACTGAAGGTCTTTCAATCATGTAAGATGAGCAGCTGTTCTTTAGACTCAAAGGATTACTTGATCAAACATTTAGCAGCAATGTGAGAGGAAGAGATCGGATCATTGCAAAGACAGACAATGAGAAAATAAACAGAAGCTGACATGTTTTTCAAAATCCTTATCAAAAAGTAGTAAAGCGTGACATTAGACGGCAGGTAGAGTGCAGACAGACTGTGGTGTGCACCTGGTGAGTGGGCTGGTTTCATCTGGCTTCTCCTGCTTCACCAGTAACAAGCTTCAGAAGGCTGTGTGTGTGTTCGCTGTGTGCCATTGTATAAAGGGAGGACATTGTGCCCGACTGTCTATCCATCCCACAGACTGTGTTTTATTGAAACTGGTCCAGTAAACTCTGACTGAGCAGGCAGGCTTTGAAGTCACACAAACACAGCAGCACACACGCAGACAGGAGCCTGCAGGGTGGGGAAACACTTATTCATCTTCCACCCTCTCTCACGACAGGACAGAGATATCGGAGGGCTTCCCCTCCACACTGAAATAATATCAAGCTCTCCACAGGACTCCAATACAGCACATTTATGTATGAACTCAAAATTATAATTAGCAGCGGTAAAGTTTCCTCTCGGTTTTTCTTGCTGAGTATATGTACATTAGAATGAACTGTGTGCAGACAACTGCATGTTCGTGTCTCAAACGGTCAGTCAAGGACAACCAGAGAGCCTAAAACCCACAAAGGATGAGGCCTAATAGCTTGACAATGATTCAGCCTTCCTGTTTCTCAGCCTTCTCATTCATGATGTCCCAGACTGTGCACATGTCTGTGTGTGCGTGTGTCTGGGTCAGCTTAGTCCAAGTCATATCCCTGGCCACCTGCAAACAGCGACAACTGAGGTAACAGCTATTGCCTTTCCCCACAAACACTGTACAATCAGCTTCATTTGATATGCATTAAATGCTTGACATCTTAAAAATATTCCATTTTGTCCAACCATTAAGTTGACCAATAACACTCAGATCAGTGTGTTCAGTCCAAATCTTTGGTCAGCAGCTGATAGTTAGATTAAAAATTGTATTAACTGGTTTGTGGTGAGGACACACTTTTATTTTCAACACGAAGCCAGGTTAACTTTTCCCCAAGTATCCAGTAGTGGCAAATTAACTTAAGAGATTAGTTATTTATTTATTTAAATACTTTAAAACCCCTATTAATCATAATCTGACTTCATAAAGACAAAGTCACTTTTAAAGTCCAAATGCTAATGACTTGCTTTGAGACTGCTGAATGGAAAAATTATGGCTTGCGACAAAGTCAAATACCTATTCAATCAAACTAAAAGATTTCTTGATTTTTCACTGAAACGTCAAGAGCCTGAGAAGAAACACGGTTTTGTTGAAGGTATCGCACATCCTACATTCATTTAGAGGTGGATGTGTTTTTTACGGGTGAAAATTTTTGTGTGGGAAAAAATATAGAACAGCTGCTGGAAATGATGCAAGCAGAATTTGTTAAAATACAAACTTGGTTTAAATTAAATAAATTATCACTAAATTTGGATAAAACTAACTACATGATATTCAGCAAAAAAAAAGTCATTGATATTCCATTTAGACTTGAGGGTGTTGAGATTAGTAGAGTCAGTGAGGTGAAGTTTTTGGGTGTCATTATCGATGAAAAGCTGTCATGGAAACCWCATAWAAATCACTTAAGAATAAAAWTATCCAAATCTATAGCAGTACTGTATAATGTAAGGTACTTATTTAATGACAAAGCTTTGTTTATATTATATAATGCAATAATTGTTCCACATTTGATCTATTGTATTGAAGTCTGGGGAAAAGCATGCAAAACAATTACAAATCCCATCTTTATTTTACAGAAAAGAGCTATAAGAATTATTACCAGAAAACATTACAGTCATCCTTCAAATATATTATTTTATCAATTGGAATTATTAAAATTTTGTGAGTTAGTTGATTATAATATTTTGCAGGTCATGTATAAAGCACATAAAAATCTATTACCTTTTAATATCCAATTAAATTTTGCAAAAAGAGTAAGTAATTACAATCTCAAAGGGCTAGAGATATTTGTAAAGCCCAAGATTAGAACAGATTTAAAAGACCGGTGTACTTCAGTACAAGGAATAAGGTTGTGGAATAATCTGGAGAGTGGTTACAAAAATGCTGGCTCTCTAAGTCTGTTTAAGAAAATGATAAAAGCTAGTTTGTTGAAGAAATATGAATTCCTGTAATGAGCATTCATGAGAATTGTCGCTCAGGAGTGAGTTGAAGTTTTTTGTTATGCTGTTGGAAGACTATTGTTTTAATTTATTTACTGTTTGAAAAAAGGGGCAGATATTAATAAGATTTTTTTCTTCTTTCTGCTGCCTTTCATTTTATTTGTGATTTGTATTTTTTGTTGAGTGTATATTATTTGTTGTATGTTTTAATGAAATGAATAAATAAATAAAAATAAATAAATAAATAAGTTTAAATTGTTTAAAATGATTTTAAAAATACTTCCTTGTCTTCAAAAAAGACAAATATATAACAACAACACAAAGAGCAGTCAAGTCTGAGCTTCCTTTTTTAAAACCATTCATATTTCCACGACAATGCCGTTATTGTCTGCATGTAATTTACCTTGTATTCAGAATTGGAGTTATTTGATTTCATATGCAAACAGATACATACAATCTGTTGCTCTATTTCTGCTGCTACTTTAACACTCATCTCCAAAAATGTCCAATCTCTTCAAACTGTTGTAGCATGCTTTGGCATCTACTTGAAGTTACTGCTTTGCAAACAGACACTTTTATATCATAACATGTTACCAGTTTTAGACATACTGTACTCAGTTTTGTCTCAGCCTTGGTTGGGATCGTGTTATCGTTGACTTTTTGTTTGATTCTGCTGTTTTAAAAAATAAGATATAGCGGACAAAGAGCTGCTTGATGGGGAATGGAAATTACGTTTTTGCTATTGTTTGGAATTTAAAAACCAGTTGCTTCAATAAATATAGGTGTTATCTTCCTCTACCAGCAGAAACTATTTTTCAACCAAGTGTAGCGTCATCTCTAAAAGATAGAGGCTATCAGCTTTTAAAGAAGTGCCCGCAAGTCCATCAGCATTGGTCAATACGAACAATCAATATAACCATGCAAACAGACATGATTGCTCAGCTGATTGCCAGAACTGGCTGAGTGCAAAGCAGCTACTTTATTTATTTTTTTTGTCTGAGGCATTCATAACAGGCCCCTGGGCATGCATAGTGCAAATACAAGAATGGTGATGTCATTAGGAAATGAGAAAAAAAACTCAAACAACATTTAGGATGTTTTACTTTCTTGGTGACATCTATCAAAAGAGAGTTTATTTCAGTTGTTGTCAAAGTAAATTTTAAATAATTCAGAAAGCATACAACACAAAAAAAGAGAAAAATAAAAATGCAGATGCCTTTAAAATGCAACCAGAAAGCTTTATTTTATAAGCATTATGTGCCATCGGCCACAACATCAAAAATGTCTATGTTAAAATGTTAAAAGTAGCTCTAGTTCCATAGTGTTTGCTGAATCAGCGATTTAACACACAGTACAACAATTTATTAAGCAGGGCAGCTGAACTCTGTGTGTAAAAAAAAGTGTAAAAATTGTAAGCAGGCCAAGGCCAAAAACAATTTCCTGACAGGCATTTCCAACAGAAGTATTGCAATTTTGTATGTATGAATGTATGCACGTTTGTATATGTATAGGGTATATGTATGTATGTATGTATAAATTTCAGCAAAGTTATAATTATTATGATATACACATGTTATTTGCTGCTGTGTTTTTGTTTTCTTCATTTTTACATGTGTGCAGACAGATGTCAGGTGTGTTGTCTTGTGTTTTCTTGGTTTATATTTCACATATCTAATCTCTCTTTCAATCTTCTCTTTTGTTTTCTTCTCTTCTATTAAAAAACTGTCATTGATGATGAAGAAACTAAACTAACATTCAGTTCTGTTTTCTACTGAAGTGGCTTTAAAAAAAAGAAGTATTGTAATTTTGATAAGGCGGCCTCTACTCTCATTTGGCCTTTTCATTCAAATACAACTCCTCATGAACCTAAACTAGAGCTATTTTAATCAATGCCGTCCAAACTCGTCTAAACCCAAACTGCAGGACCAAATTACAGGATGATGCAGCACAAATGAATCAAGTGGTCACTTCTTCCACTTTCCACTCCTGGAAGGACATAATAAAGCACAGAGCTCCCATGCAACCCTGGCAAATACAAACACACACTTAGTAGATTTGTATTATATTGTTCCTCTTCATAGCACCTAATGTACCCACTAGATTAAACAAACTGCTATCCTCTCAACATTGCTGAAATTCATTCCTAGTGAGGGAATCCCTGGGCAGCTAAATAAGCCGATGGAGACATAAACTGCTCCGTCTGTGTCCTAACATGTTGTCCAACTACAGACAGAATAACTGTCTGGGTCTTTTAACATCTCAGCTGATGAAAAATGGTGCACTTGTAAAGAAACAAAGATTCATTAGGTAGCTGAAGAAGGAAATACTATAAACACTATTTCATAACTGTTTGCCATTGAAGGTTTTACAWTTTCTCTTTGTGCTCTTTCCAAACAGCTGTTTTAGGTATTTTTTTCCCACACGGCAATTTTTCCGCCCCAAGTTTCATTCCAAAGTTTTCATTTCTCTTTTCTCCAATCTATTTCTCTCCACAGCTGTCTCCCTGTCTTACATACCAATAAATCTATGGAGACTACTGCTGAGCTGACTTTCCATCAACTGGTATAACCTATCACCAAATGCCCCTCTTTCTACCAACAGGCAATCAATGCAAGCTCAGCATTCAGGAAAGACACGGCCAGCAAACACAGGACACAAGCCATACGGAGATAATATTCTGCATATATCGTTGAWGTTGCTCGCTGTCTTTGGTAAAATATCCCAGATGCCTAAGTTTATACACAGGGTTTCCAAAGAACAGTTCCTTCCCTTCTCTCTTCCATCATAGTCTGAACTTCTTACAACACAACTTCAGTAATCGTTGTCTCCCCAATGAATCATACTCCCACATCCTCCTCCTCCTCCTCCTCTGTACGTATTATTCTGCTCCTCGCTTGAAAAAAAAATTCCTTCAAAAACTCCCAAGTCTTTTCTCTTAAATACAGAACTGAATCACTGGTGATCAAGGAACTGAAAGAATTGTTGCCTAAAATATTAAATAAAGGGTATGTTTTGAAGAAATTGGAAAGATTTATGAACACGCATGCTGTCTGCTCATAAGTTCATATCTTTCTGAGCCCTGACACCTTAAAATCCATGGCGCCCTGAGGGAGGACTATTAGCTCTGCAGTGATTGAGCTCCCCTTTAAAGAGAACTGGGCTAAACCTGTTCATCTTTCTCAAACATATGTGAACACACACACAAACACACACACATACACAAGGCCTTGGTGATGCGATCTATAAAGCTTTGAGGGGTAGAGGTGGCAGATTCACAGCCTTAGAAGTAATGAATGTGAATCAAAGTCTACCTGGATGTGATGAACACTTGCTGCCTCACTCGTTTAGCACCCAAACTATACAAGAGTGATGGAACGTGTCTGATCTACAAGTCAAGTAACCCAAAACCATTTTTAACTCTTACACAATGAATGTGGATAAAAAAGCATTTAGGTAACAAATTAGTCTGGTTCAATAAAGGGTGTTACATATGAGAACATTGATGATGTAAAAATGACAAGTAGAGGAAGTAAAGTAACTGAACTTTGAGGTTCTACAAAGTGACATCAACTTAAATACTTGCAATCAGTTTTTGATTAATTATAAATAAATCAATGGAAAATAACACTAGAGACTAAACTAAATTAATTAGAAACATTTTCAACTGAAAAACATGTTATTTGTACAGCTTTGCACAGTTGCATTGTTGCAGAGCAATTTAATTTTTCTTTAGACTGTGTGGATTGTAGATTCATGCAAAATAATAATGAAGCCCTGCAACTCACACGAGGAAATTGAAAACTACCCAAAAAGTTTCAAAATGTTTTAAAACTCTGTGAATGTCATTCACAATTTGTCACCAGGAATCAAAAACCAGTGAGATACTGACTTAAGTGAGTTAAGTTCTTGACATTTTGTTAAGACCATTAATTTATTTATAGTAAAAAGGATTGTCTGTAAATTAATTTATTTAAATCAAATTTTCTCAGAAATTTAAGAACATTTTAAGTTTGAATGAGTCCATTGTTGTTGGTAAAAATATTACTGTTACAGTTATGACTGTTGAAACTGAGCTGAAAAGTAGCAATTTACTATATGTCTATTGTCAGCAAAAACATCTATTCTATTAGATGATAACATTTCGCATGAATTTATTCAATTCGTAAACAGATTCATTCATTTGTCCAAATAATCTCCAGGTAACTGAAATATTTTCTGCCTCCTCAACCACAACTGTTCTGTTCAAAGGGAACACAAAAAAGTACCCACACATAACCAGGACACAAACATCACAAACCCAATAAACCTTTTCAGTCTTCTTAATTTGCTACCAGCAAGGGAAAAAAAAACAAGACTAAAGAAAAGGGAATTTAGGAAGAAGTGCTTAAACTAACTAAAAGAAGCAGACTGACTGTGATGGATGTGTGGATAAAGTCTGTGTGGAATAAAGAGAGCGAACAAAAACAATGGGGGAGAAGGAATTGAGAAAAAAAGAATCAGAGTGAAAGAAACAAAGGTCAGCAGCTGACAAAACAAAGGCATTAAGTCAAAACAAAGAGCCAATATATCTTTATCCCAGGACAGACAACATAAATGAACCCTTCCAACTTAAAAAAATAGACTAAACCAAAAAAAAGGTGAGGAAAGCTGCAGACGACATGAAGAATGCAGTTTGATTGGAGGTGTCTGTAACGAACACAAAAACAGTGCGGTTAAAAATAGAAAGCAGGATCTACCCTATTATCGTATGTGAGCGGAGGAAATCCAGAGGTAGCTTATCCTACAACTCAACATGGACTGTCCCGAACAAAAGCAAGCACACACTCAAACACACCGACTGGGGCAAGTGTGTGTGTGTGTCATTGTGGGGGAGCAAGCTGGCCAGCTGAGGCTCTGAAACCATTAGGGGAATTAAAGGCAACAGAAGATGATCATGAGAGAACAGACACTGACAGGAGATGTTTGGTGGATAGTAGGATCAGCTGGAGGAGAGAACAATGACATTGTTGCAATAGAGCCAGGCTGATCATCTCTAAGGTAAACACAATGAAAAACAAATTATATTCACCACCACTTTTAACCCTCCGGCATTGTTTTTCACAGAAGAAGCTTCACAAAGAACAGCGTGCATTACAGCTAGTCTTTCACAAGTAGGTATGTGACAGTCCTCAAGAGATAGGTGAGTTGACGCTGTTTTTAGGTTCTTATGATCAAAAGTCACACCACACATGTATGGTATTCATTAAAAGGTAAAAGAAGTCTCTTGGTGGAGAGATGAAACGTTTCACTAAAGAAGAACCCATACAGAGGACCTACTAATTTTTTTCTTTTGGATATTTTAGTGTAAACTGTTTTCTGCAATCTGAGTAACTTTCATTTAAAAAATTAACTCTAAAGTGTATTTTTAAAGAAGTACAATCTGATCGGGTATTTGCCAAAATTTGCCACTTTTTATTCCAATGAAATTGCATAACTTCTTCATTTCTCAATCAATTTGAACAAAGTTCTCATTATTTGGTTATTTGATTTTAGCTGTAACCAATATAATGGGTTTTAGTACAATTTGGAAGCTTTTTTGATTTTTGTTACATACCTATCACAAGTAAGCACAGTCCCGAATCAACCATTTTTTTCAACACAAACTACAGACTGTAGACAACAAAAAAGCTTACAATGAATGTCCAGTGGCTCCTCATGTCTTGTAGCTGCTTAGTTCAAGTCCATGTTCATAACTAAGCAGCAGCCAAAACACAGCTAAACTCCTTCATCCAGTCATCCGCAGCAGGAGCCCAAAAGACACAGAAGGAGGAAGAGACCTGCAGTCTGTGAGTCTGACTGAAACAGAAAGAGACTCTACAGTCAGAGCGCTGCCCACCTCTTCTTCCTCCACCTCCTCTCTCCTTTGTAACCTCCCTCTTTTCCTCCCTGGAGCTTATCTGTTCTGAGGCTATCACTCCTTTCTCACCCCCCACCCCCCAACACACACACCCCGGGCTCACTTGCGCTAACTCCATTGAATGTTTCCAAGGTAGCCCAGTCATGACGTATACAGTGGACAATTCTGAATGCACTTTCAGCCCCACTCCAGTTTCAATTCCACTTCTGTGTTTCTGAGAAAGAGTCACTGAGCAGGGGAGAGACAGAGAGAGAGAGAGACAGAGAGAGAGACAGAGAGAGACAGAGAGAGAGAGAGAGAGAGAGAGAGAGAGAGAGAGAGAGAGAGAGAGAGAGATTGAGATCTGAAAGCCGATCCCTTCTGATCTCATCAAGCAAAGTTACCAACAGCAACCGGACCAGCCGGCAGCTGAGGCGAACTCCCGTTTCACCTTCCAACCCTGCTCCCTCCCCTCTGACTTCCCCCCATCTTACAAAGAGCTCAAACAAAGCCGACCAACTGAACCAAACCAGCCCTCCCCCGTCTACTACAGGCACACACCAACACACATATACACAAGCACGCACTCTCCAACACGTGCCACATAAAGCAGCACAAGTAGATCATGTGCACAATTTAAGCATTAAGGTGATAAAGGCCTGTCACGTTTCGGGTGTCTCACAAGTTTACACAGGTCAGGCACAAAGGTAAAACCACTTACAGGTGAGGTGAATAACAGCTCATTACGATACAGCGTCCTTACAACTCCATTAAATCCAATGACTGAGTGAGTCACTTTGTGACCTGCAGGATTCAAAAGATCTATCATCTGATATATACAAACACCAAAGAAAACTTTAAAAGTCTGGATTTCAAAGCTTTCATTGGTGAAATTAATTTAAGCAGCAAAGTACTGCACAACTTTAGGCAGTTGGTTTCCATACTGTTGCTTAGTAAACTGAATCCCATTTCCCACTCCTCTGTGCGCAGCACAAAGTCACAAGGCATATTGGTTAAAATATTCCACTGAAAAATATGTAGAAAAGTACAGAGGTATATATCAGTACCTCCACAGTGGAAAAGGTATTAATCAATAACAATATTGGTGACCCGGTACTCATAAAGGCTGATGTCAAAACAAGCCAAAGCAAGTCTGATGTTCACTCTGCATGGATCCTTTCTACATCCGTGGTCAGGGAAGGTCCTGCAGTCATGCAGTGGTGATCTTATGGAAGGTAGGCTAATAAATTGTCTGTTCACATACTAGATACTGCCTCATTGTGATTAGATTGCTGCCTATCAGGTTTATTTACTATGGACAGCAGTGCTAAATTTTGTGGATTTAACTAACCTTATGGATATCATTAACATTAAAATAAGTCTTTAAAATTTTTTTAAATATGGACAGTTTATAGTTTGTTAGCAAGCCAGTGACCTGACTGGAAGTCTCAAAAAAAAAAAAAAAACCACACCAAAATCAAATAAATCTCAGTGAAAAATAAGTTGGATATAGCAGGTCAAACATTCTCTATCGGCCTCTGTGATTTTAGATTTTCATCTGACCACCCCTTGTGTGTGGAGTTCCTCAGGGTTCAATTTTGAGTCCTCTTTGATTTTGATCTGTATTTGCTTCCCCTTGGTTCCATTTTCAGGATAAATATTCATTTAAGCTGCTATGTCAATGACAGCCAGATTGATCTGTTATGAAATTACAAGGAAGCCTTGTCTGCCAGACCCTAAAGGCTGCRTCACACTGCAAGATTTTAAAACAGTTAGCCAATTTTCAAAAGAGTGAAAGAGCCCACACGTGAGGATAAAAAATCCTGGATATACCAGGTTTGGTCCTACGGTGTGTGGTGTACAGTGACACGGCAAGAGACAACACACCACACATGGACAGATGTTTCATTCATGAACATTCGGATGTCAGATATTAAATCACGCGAGACTTCCTGAAATCTCACGAGAATTCAGATGCCCGAGGAAAATCTCACGTGACCTCCATAGAGATGTGAGTTCAGAGTAAATAAGCATTTGCGATGAAGAAGAAACAATGTTGATCGTTTGAGGACTATTTTTACCAGAGGAAAAACAATTCCATAGGACTTTTAACATCCAGCAGACTTTCTGGTGAGTCATGACGTTTTTTTGTGTTCTGTATTTTGTAATCCCCTCCGTGTTTATGTCACCTTGCTTTCTGATTGGCTACACATCTCAATCACAGGCTGARAGCTTGGGTGAATGCCACACACACTGTGATATCGGGCCAAAAAAAATCAAACATGTTGAAAATCCCCGATTTGAGGTCGGAGCGTTCTCAACGTCCTTCCGAGCTGACTRAATCACTCTTAACTCACCACCCACGGCGGGAATATTTGCTATGATTATCTTTAGAGCCATCACGATAATCTGGACTTCCTTAAGATTGTCGGAAGGGCAAAAATCGGCCTGATTATCTTTCGTGTGATGCAGGCCTTACTTGATGATAYGTGGGTTGGATGCCTCTACATTTCCTGAATTTTAACAAGAAGAAAACTGAAGTTACAGTTTTAGTTAATGCTACAGCTTTTACATCTGAATTGAATTGAATTGAACTGAACTGAATTACATTTTTAAACTGAGGTAAGTTTTACAATTGTGGGTTCCTTTTCTAGCCCAGCTCTTACCCCTGTCCTAAAGCCAGACAACTATTCCTCTTCTCCTTTCTCCTATATAGTGAAAAGAACAGCGACATATCTAAAAATATCATAGAGCTGTCGTAAAATGTCCAAAAGTCTGTGTACATGTTCCTTTTTTCAACTTTACATGTTTGCAATTAACACATGACATTGTCTTGATTTTTTTTTTTTTTTTTTTTTGCTGCATTGCTCTCAGCCCTGTTCCTTCCTGTTGTTGGGTTGTATGTATGTAAATATCAACATCAAATGTTAATCAGGTTTGCTTACAACATTGATTTCAGTGGAAAAAGCCAGAAAACCACACTTACATAGAGACAAAGAAAAATCCACAGACCCCTCACATTTAGTCTTTGCAAATTTCTGTTTGACAAGTTAAAATGTTCATGAGCAGGAGTTCGAAGACAAATGAGAGCTGCATACAGATTAACACATACAGTATGGGCATGTACAGTCAGAGCTGAGACAGACTACAGGCACGAAAATACGGGACTGAGACAGCTCACTTCCTGTCTGAACCTCCTTTTCTCAGGACTGTTGTCACCACAGGAGAACCAAGTCCGCCTCACAAAAACCTTGTCCCATTGTACAACAGTCATATTATAACATCATGTCAGCTTAGGCATTCAAATGTAACATGCAGTAAGGGAGTTGTGGAACAGTAATTCATGGTTAGTTTGTCTTCTGTTCTCACACACCTACAATTAACAGGGAGGATACTTTTAGTAGCTGGAGTAGTCAAAGGAAATACTGTTGCCTAACTACCACACTGTTGCAGGAGCAAACATCACTGAGTAAAAAAGGGTCAACATTTTGTGTAATTCAATATATAGTATTAATTCCTCTTCTGTGAAACACAAGTTAAGCATAAATATTCATTTTTAATCCTTTTTTAATATATACAGAGAGCTGACAGGTAATATTGTTGGTAACACAACTTCTTCAAAAGAACTATCAGATTTTTTTTCTTATGCAATTGCCAATGTGCAAGAAAGTACTAAAATCTTTAAACTTAAACAGAACACGTTTTATCGCTTCAGGGTTTGTATATACAGTATGCAACATTTTACCTGTTAAATTCGACGACCTGTCAGGATAGATGTATCACATTATAGAGCAAGGCTTCCAAAGTAGGCAAAACAAATAAGTTAAGAGTTTTCTGATACAAAACAGGCACAGCAATAATTTAAAGTCTTGAGAAAAACTGTTGGAGAATCAATATGTGTTTTCCAAACTCTCCTTTTTGGTCTGGGAAGGTGAACTAAAAAACATGTATGTTATAAATATTCTTAAAAAGTGTGTAAAAAGGCATTAAAAAATACTGATACCCTAACAACTGGAAAAAAAATCAGAAAACCTATCAAAATTTTATATTAACTGTATTTTTCATAATTTCTCCACAATTTTCAGTTTCCACATCACATATATCACTGCCTAAATTCTTATTCTCAGCTGCAGGATATTTCTCCTTACTGTGCAGAACCACAAAATGCTTCAGATTCACTTTTATCATCTTGAATAAAAACAAAAGACACTATTTGACATTAAAGCTTCAAACTACGGCCTGTGGTACATCCCCCATCTCTTCTGCTGGACCCTGCTGTAAAATTGCCCCATGATTTTCTGCCTGAAGGCACATCCACACTTAAAGAGACCCCATGGGGGTCTGTGGAAATGCATGTGTGTGTGCCTTTGTGTGTGATGGTTAATCTGCAGGACAATGGAGGTCCTGTCTTCACCCCACACACAGGCCATTAGGGCCAGGGGCCTCACAGCTGAGCATCTCCCTGACAATGGAAACTGGACGTGTGTGTGTGCATTTGCGTGTGTGCTCGTGTTCGTGCATATGTGTGTGCCCCTTCAACACACGTGTCAAACACAAAGCCACCCAACTGTCAACATCGCCCAAGGGAGAGGCACCAGGAGAGCAGGCAGGATCGATGGATGGCTGGAAGTGGGGAGCAGAAGGAAAGGAGAAAGGAAATGACTGAACCAGAGTAAAGGATATGGACAATCAAAAGGGAGAAGAGGGGGGATGTTGAAAAATGGTAAACATTAGAAATCCAGATGGCTGAAAGGAAAACCCGACAGGAGCAAGGCCAATTTGAACAATGTAATAAAAGTGTGATGATGAAGAACAAACCGGCTTGTTTGTGCCAAAACAATCAGATGTTTTTTTTTAGGTTTTTGTTTTTTTTAAATCATGGATCCAAATAAGGGCAATCATGAACCTCTAAAGCTTTTAACATAAAAGCCATGATGGTAATCACAGTACGTTTTTTTTTTTACTATTTTTTATTCTCAATATTAAACCAACTTCAAACACATTATTAAGTTTTAGTACATAATCAGAATTTTGAATACAAGAATAAAATTTGTATAGGAACAATGTTTTGTGAATGTGCAAAAATGTTTTATTGTTTTAGTCTTGAATCTATTTGGGAATAGAGAATATTTTTTGAACAATCTATAAAATGTTTTGGGAAAACGTGTGTTTTTGTGTGGACATAGTCTTGTGTGTCACATTTACACACCAAATGATTGGTAAAGTCAAAAGGAAATAAACAAATTTTCTTAATTCAGTAACATATTTGTTTTGACACAGTGTGAAGAGCCTGTTTGACACATTCAGACTTAACACGCTCCAAGTGTTTCCAACAACAATGGCAAACTTTACACGACAAAAAAAGCTGCACTGATGTCCTCTTGTGGCCGAAGGTTCTGACATCACAGGGCTTTCCCCAACTCCCTCTGCCTGTAAGGGCATTTATTATAGGAGGAGAAATATGAGAGCACCAGCATTCAAGTGTCGGCTGAAATGTGCTGCTCCTCTGCTACTCCGTTTCTACGCCACATCAATACAGACACTGACCATCTGAGTACAGCAGGTAGGCATCAATTCAGACTGGCTGCACGATCAATGACAGTAAATGGAGGCAGCAGGAGGGACAGACAGCGATCTGCTGCTTTCATTTCCCTCCCCTGTAAACCACCCTCTCTGCATCTATACACCCTTTCCATGGCTTGTTTCACCATAGTAAAGCTCATTTAATGAGACGCAGTCTGACTTTGTGCAGCACTCGTAGGGTTTTTGCTCTCTTTCAGACTGTACAATTACTCTGAAACCGTCAGGTATCATGTCTGCACTCCGTGTTCTCTACAATGAACAGCTCTCTCTCTCCTTATAGTTGCTTGTGCATTTCACATTCCTGCGAGATTTTGCAGCAACCTCAAACCAGAATTTTAACAAAAGAATAGTAGAAGTTTTACAAAATGCTGATTTTAAAACAGGACATGTTTACTTGTTATAACCAGAGAATCATTAAATGCCTGTCAAAAAATATTTAAATTTCTTCTTTATACATTTTCATGTTAGTCCTATTTTACTATTTTCCGTCTAGTTTTTTCCTCCATCAATTTATCCCCTCTTTATCCACCACCTTTGCTCAGTTGATCAATCTAGCACCTCCCTTACCAATCCCCTTCCACCCTCTTTCATATTCCACCCTTCTTTTGGCCCCCTTCTGCCTCTTCTTTAACATCTGCTGGTCTGCTGACCTCTCGTTGCCACATGCCAATTGCTCCCCTTGGTGTCCCCAAAAGACTCTAAATCATTAACATAGTCACTTGCATATAAACACAGATGAGATTGTGATATATGGATGGCTGCGTCCCACCAAGTGCAAGGAAATCACTCGCGTCAGCCCCTGACTGTAGACTCTCATTACGTCGCTGCATCTGCTGTCAATTAAATGTCTTATAAAGGCCAAGTCTTTCAAATTAAATGGACATAGACGACATGTGCTGTGAATCTTAACAAAGGACAGTCCATCTAAAGAGCTGATTACATTACAGCTGGGACATCAGTGCTGACATGACAGCTGAGTTTGTGCATGGCATTAAACAGGCAGGGAAGTCCCATTTCCACAGACATGTTCAGTTAATGCAAACATGAAAGGATAATATATTTTTTTGTTTGAACCTATTAAAGCTCCCAAATTCACAAACCTATATAAATCAAATTTATATGTCTGTTTCTACAAGAATATAGGGCCAGTGTGAGTCTGAATGTGTCAGATGATGAATGCATCTGCTCTTATCCTCTATAAACAAGCAGGTAGAGACAATTGCTACAGTGCTTTATACTGTCACGCACTGACTGTCAGACTCAGGCAATTACAATGCTCTCACAAAGCATTTTCACATTTTTATGCATTGAGAAAATTGTTCTCTGATAATACTGCAATGCAGAAAAAAGTACATTCTTGGAAGTTTTGACATGAAAAGTTAAAAACTGAAGTGTATAAAGACACACAAATTTAGCCTTATTAAGCAAAGCAAACCGGATGGCGACCCAGATGTTTATAAAGAAGTATAAGTTTTATACTTATATAGAATTATTTATCTGAAGGTTTAAAAGAGCTATAGAAATGTAGTTGATAAAAAAACTTTATTTTTACAGTCATTTCAAACCATCGGGTTAAAATATAATGCCATGCCATCATCAAACCTGTGATTTTTTTCTTTAGATAATAAAGTGAACATCTTTGAGCATTATAAGTCTGGTACAGAAGTTGAAACATTCCTGTCCTGTTCCACTATACAACCTCCCACAGAGGTCCCCAACATCAAACTGTGCAGAGCAAAAGCTCTCATTTTCTAAGGCTGGTGGTATTCTAGGTTTAAAAACTGTTGACAAGATCTTCCACTACATCATATTGTGAGAAACTATTTTTCCCTTTGGATCAATAACTGAAGATGCAGCAGTAGGACTGTACACAAAACAAAGTCAAGTGTGGACACATCAGTTAGCCTTTGTGCCTGCATCTCACACGCCTACTTCAGGCTCACAGTTAATGAAAATGTATATTTTTTTCACAGTTGCTTTATCAATTGAATAATATTGTATGATTTGAGTCATGACTTCAAAACATGAGAAAAGTTGGTTTCATACAGACATACAATCAAATATTAATTGGAGGACYATTACTGAAGTTACCATTTTTCTCTTATTGTTGTCAATGTCACACATTTTCTTATTTACAGATATTAATTCCTAAAATATGATTTTATATTTCATATAACAATACTGAAGCATATGAAAAATTGGGCTCATTAGGATTTTTTTAAGTCAACGTCTTGATATATACTCAGCAAAAAAGTCTACAACTTGTAAACACTCAAACATATCAATGGGAAAAAAGCTTCCCTTTAGTTTTTCTTAAACTTTTACACTTTAAACTAAAACTACTTGCTTGAATTAGATTTTTGTCATCTCTCTCCTAACAGGATCTGTTTTAGCCACTTTTTGTGCAAGTAAAACCACTCTTTCAACAAAACAATTGCTTACCTCTTTGGAAGCTGGACGTTTCTGGTCCAAGACTTYCATTCTTTTCTTTTTAATATCCAAGAATATAATGTAGATGATGAAACCCAGGTCCATTGAATTGGACTCTATGGTTTGGACAAAAAAATTGTGTTTAATAAGCCGTTTCAGTGCTCAGAATAACCTTTTTATGAATAAAAATAAAAATTTTATTTTAGACAGAAATCCTGCAGAGCTCCAACACACACAGCTTTGTGTGCTGTATCTACAGTATGTTGACATGTCTTTACTCGGTATGAACATGTTGAGGCCAGAGCCAAAGGTGAAAGGTCAGATGAATTGAGTTGACATTTACTGATAAGCCAAGCATTCAAAACAAACTGTTCATGCACACAAACAAATTTCAGGTTTTACATTTGAAATATGGGATGTTTATTTTTTTAAATGCTTTGCTGTTCATCTTTGCAATGTTTATTTAAAAAACCTGGCTGAGGTAGGTCATTAAATCAGTGTGACAAAACAACATAATGTTCCCATCACATCCAAAGGTTTCTACTTAGCCAATGTCACACTAAACAAAGAGGCTCATATTAACCATGTCATCAGGGCATCATGCTCTAGWTGTGTTGTCAAACTGAGTGACAACAACTCTACTAAGGTCCAAACACTGGTCTGTTTTCCCACAATTAGGTTTGGATTGTCACTTGTTTTCATTCATTCCACTCAGTAATTATATCTGCATAATGTGTAGCAAGACAGAGGACATTATGCTATTAGAAAAGTAACATGTCGCTAACACATTTTCTGACTGAATGCAGACAGCATCTATTTTCCTTTAAAACTGATCTGTTTGAAACCAGCAACTCATCTTCATGATAAGGTTCTTCAATGAGAAGGAAAAGTAGCATGACAAAATCTTAAAACTCGATCATGAGTGACAGACAAGAAAGTGATAATTAATCTGTCAGTGTTTGTGACAAAACAGAGCCAACAAAAGATCATTAAAAGATAGAAGAGGAGGTTCAACTTTAATCAAAGCAGAACAAAATTAATAAAAGAAATTAATGTGAATTAACAAAAGAAAAGAAAAAAGAAGTTTGACTATTTTCTATTTTTTTCTGATATTTTTACTATTTTAAAAGGCAACAAAAAAGTACATTATACAGTACCTATGATATTTTCTGTATCCTTTTTTTGCAGCTTGGCATTACTTAGAAAAAAATGTATATGTAAATGTAAATGTATTTTTTACAGTGTGATAACCAGAAGAAAGAACAAAAAGTCCACTGCACACACACTTGCAGCATGTCGAGATCTAAAAGTATAAAAATTGTTGACCATAAAGTGCATATATCTGGTGTCTAACCAGACCTTGGAAGTTGAAGTCAGAATAGATGGTTCTCAAATGATGTGGCGACCTGCAGATCATGTGATCAAATCACCATATTCATGGGCACGAATGCGGAAGAGGGGATAGTCTACAGCACAGAAATGTATACAGTCTAGTTTGTTTATGTAGTATGTTTCTATTCTAATTTGTTTTAGCAGTCACAGACCAAGTTTGTGTTGAAGTTACAAAACTGTGCTGCTCGTTTGGCAGAGAAATGCTCTTTAAAAAAAATCCTGATGGCAAAAAAACACCAAGGAGAAGTAGAACTGTCTGCAAAGAAACTTGTTTTTTAGGCTGGCGATAATCAACCACAAAGATTTCACCCTCCTTGGGATTCCAGAGTGTTTAGATCACTCCTACCCTGGTTAGTGACCGCATAGTACGTTAATTACCTTTAAAAAAGGAAAAGGTTGCGCACTATGAACATCAAAGTGTTTTGAATATTATGCAATCTACCCTTGTAAACACGAACGTAGGATACACTGACAGTATCAGATTATAATCACAAAWAGCTCAGTATTGTGCAGTATGCACTCATTTGGAGTATGTAAGATATAGTTACTAATAATATCAGAGAAAGTCACACAGTCATGTCAACACAGCCTCTGTGTCGGCTCTGCAGACTTCAGCAGCTCGTAAGGATCGCTACTTTCAATAAAGCTAAATACCTTGATTTAGATTTATTATTYAGTAGATCCATGGGTGTCCTGAAAGGCATGTTTTAAATACAAAGTATTATGATCCTAGTCATGCTCGTCTGCATCGTTCAGTGGTCTTTTTGTATTTTTTTCTCCCTTGCTTTTGTGTTTTTCCCATACTGGTTTTATCACTACAAGCTAAATGCAAGCCCATGAACAGGGTGTGGAGGGTAAAAAAAATCCCGGATGAGGACGTCATTGAGAACCATGTAAAAGATCAGATTCTCTAAAGGCTGGTCCCAGTACCTCAGGTTGTTTAAGTCCCGCCCCCTCCATACTGACGAACAGGTAGGACATTGCTCTTGGTTTAAAAAAGGGTACATCTCAGATAAGATTTTTCTGTTGACTTTGTTCCACAGTGCTTACTTTGCTGCTGCATGCTCAAAAGTATTTTATAAGTTTAGCTATAATTACAATGATTGCTGATCTTCTTGAATAAGAGGAGGGGACATGTAGTCTATAAAATTTACAATCTACTGTCTTAAATTGATGTCTAAAATATTTTTTTATAAAAAATGAGAATTCTGTCAAAAATTAAGATTTTTACCAATAAAGAAACTATTGCAGGTTTTACATTCCTTTAACATAAACACCAGCTATTTATAACTCAACGGTTCTGTAGGTAAAAAGTGTACAGTATCCAGTCAGATGATCAGAGCTTGTTAGGCAGCAGGACTCAGCAGAGCAGGTTAAGTGATACGTTTGTGTTGACAGACCTGTTGAAGACGAGTCGGAGGCTGAGTGACACCGAGCCAGCATTTTCTTATCCCGCAGCAACTTAACAGCTTATGGAAGCTCCATTTCCTCTGGACAGACAGGCAGGTAGGACCAGTATGCCACAATAATCTACTTTAGTTTGGGATTAGCAGCTCTCTTCAGGAGTCACTTTCTGTCCGTCCATCTGTCCATCTATGTCCTCACCTCTCCAACACCTCCTGAGTCCCTCTGAGGTGTATTCAGTTTGTGTCTCTCCGGTTCCTATATTCATATGCTATTAGGCTAGTTCTGGGAAAACTAACAATAAAACTTCTTTACACTTTACCCCACAAATTTCAAGGCAATATTATATTTTTATTGAAACAAACTAATTTAGCTTCTTGAACTCTATCTACCCTTTACAGAAAAGTAGACAAAGAAATTCAGATTTTACTCTTGTGCAAAAAATATACAATTCTTCTGAGCTTAATTAGATAAGACAAATGCTAAAACACAGTCATTTAAAATATTCCATAGAAACCAGAACTACATTATTTTACTATTATTTTTTTCATTAAATGAAAGGTGTTGTTTTGTTGAAAGCTGTTTTCTGATTAAATAAAAGATTACTTATACCTAAATACCCTGTCACACTATGACATTTTAGAGACATGAAGATGTTTTCCCACATGCTGGCATAAACTGAAGATCGCTCTGATGATCTGATGTCACAAGATTGTTACAATATGCTCCAACATGTCATGCATGCATAGGTTTAGCATAATTTACACTAATATCGTGCACTAGCTCTGCAAAAGTCAGAAACGCCATAATACACTTGACAAAGTCACGTATAAACTAGAGACAAGTTATGGATAAGTTATTCATATGTTAAACATAGGTTATTTAACTCGTCTAAATGAGACTTCCAATTGATTTCTTATTCTATCTCTAGCATATTCCAGCTAGTTTAACACAATTTTAATAAGTTGGCATAAGTTGTCTAAAAGGTTATATTGTGAAAGGGCCTTAACACTGGAAAGAAACAAACTTTAATATTTCTAATACATTAGCCAAGACCAGAAAAAAACTCTTGCTTCTAAAAGGTTGTTTTGAAGCTTTTATGTTCTGATAATAACTTTAATTTTTTTCAAAGGGATTTAATTAGTTGCCTGCATTTGTGTGATCTTTGCCCTAGCACAGCACCCTTTAAAGTCAACTGTTGTGTTTTTGAGAAACATTATTTTTTTGTGGTGGCTTTAAACAGATTAAAATTCTTAGTCTTTTCATCTTCTGACTCTAGAATGTTTTACATGCAATGCTGTCTTCACACATTGACCTTTTCTGAATATCCAAATGTCCCTGAATATGAATCTTTTAGAGAAAACATTTTAGGGTAAAGATATTTCAAAAGACGGGAGAAACTGACACTTTTAGAATCTATAACACAAACACTCATCAGCACTGCCTGGGAGGATTTAGCCTCATTAGTCGCAAACATTTTGAAGCATGGTGAATGCCATATGTGTTTCCAGTGAGTAAAAACATTTTTCTGAAACTGTAAAAATTTATAAAGCCATCTTGAAACTTTAATTCTAAGTTATACCCAATCATAAAATACACAAGTAGCATCGTAACTTTTATCAGGGAAAATGACTTCTGATTTTGCACCTTATTGTGTGATACCTCTAAATGTGAATAAAATAAAATAAAATACCTAAACAAGTTAAGTCAAGATGAAGCTACATCTAATGAGGCAAGAGACACTGAGAAAACTGAGTCTCCTATTGTTTAATCAGTAAGGTCAAATTAATGAATATTTCTTCCTGAAAACAAAGACCTTGGCTCATTGTACATCAACCTGACTGAAAACCACCTGTATGCCAGGTAATCTAATGTTGCTATGACGACTAAAGAAGTACAGAGGTGGCATAAATACATAGACAAGGATGTCAGTGACAAATTTCAGTAGGATGAAGACCAGCACAGAAAATTTCTCCACTGTTAGAGATAAAGTATCAAGGAAGAAAACCCGAGTGCCAAATATAGAGCCGAACAATGAGCCTCTTATCAGCTTCATCGTTTCCATATCTCCTCTGCCGTTCCTATCACTCCATCTCTCTGCCATTTCCCCTTGACCAAATATTTCCCTAAGGCTACTTTCCCATATTATACTACTTTTTTATTATGTAATAGTGGCATAGTTTTCTTTTGAAAGGAAAGTAGTGACTGTAATCTCACCTCAAGGACAGAATGGGCCTCATGCAAGAACCGTTCGTACGCACAGATTTGTTCTTAAGTTGTGCGTACGAGTGATTTAGGAGAATTTGTGGCATTCAACAATGTTTTCGTATTCTAAGATTTTTTTCAGATACGAACAAAATTTACGAGTGGTCCAGACCTGTCGTAAATTTTACGAGCAGTCAGTCTGCTGTTATCC
>NW_013952608.1:139012-148080 GCF_001266775.1 Austrofundulus limnaeus
GGTGTCGACATGTTCCAACCAGAAAGGATTTAGACATCAGTCAAGGCCGTTGCCAGGGGAGATCCAGATTATTTAATCAGTTGTTTTGGGAACAGAAAGGACAGGCAGACAACAACAATTTTCCCTCTGCCTTAATGTCTGCTGGAACTCTCAAGGTGGAAAATCCAATCAGGCAAAATGGTGTGGACACATACCATCAAGCCGATTCATCAGCTTTTTCCAAGATGAATTCCATCGGGCCAGCAAAGTCCAGGGACCACAGCCGGCCCGCGACTCTCAATAAAACCGCTTGCAGACCGAGTCCAGCTTGCTCAAGGCACAATGTCCGAGTGCTGATAGAATACAGCCGTCCATCCAGTTGGTCAGTCAGCCAGAAAGTGCAAAGCCACCGAAGCTGTTTTGTAGAACACCAGGAGACCACCCAGCCAATCTGTAGAATCCAGTGATCAGAGTTGAAATGTATATCCAGAACAGAGAAGAACAGAGGTCCCACCTTTGACGTGTCCTCCCATGGAAGCAGAAAAATAAACTTTGTTCCAAAAATTTTATTGAGAGACCAGCTAACCAAGTCCATAAAAATAAAAATATCCATAATTTCTGGTTTCGGATGAAAAATGTAGAGAAGGCTCCAAGCAGCAAAGCAGGGAAAGACAAGGAAGGGCAGGAGAGAATGGAGAAGTGTCTTACTCCTTCAAGAGCAGAACAAAAAAAAAAACACCCACAAACAAACAAACTCCAAATCAACAACACTGCTGCCTTTGTTCCTTTACTGTCTGCCAGACATTTACACACCCTCTCCAGTTTCACCGCCACCTCCTGTTTCTTTGACTAATTCAGTGATTGGTCAGCTCTGTTACAGATGCAGATAAGCAAACTGAACACCTCGTATCACCCTGCAGCCCACATCGTGTTGCCATAAATTGCTCGTTCGTTTGAATACAAACACTTGTTGCAGCACCATGAGGGTGTGTGTGTGTGTGTGTGTTTGGGGGGGGGGCAAGCAGCTGGTCCACAAATGGCTATCTTCATATCTCTGTAGCTGTTTCACACCCTGCATCTGTTAACTTATCCATTACAGTCTCTCGCAGCTGCTCCTTTCTGTCCAAATTATGTTTTAAAATCTTTGGTAGTTTTTCCTTTTCATCTTTTCCTCATTTCACTTTGGCTTACAGAGGACCATTTCAGTATTCAAGGAGGAAAAAATGACAAAATGACACAGTTCCTCTTGTATAAGTGTTATTTAAGAGCTTCACTACAGCTCTCTACAAATCAATTTTTGTACGTGCTCAAAAAGTTGTTAGGATGGATAGAACGGTGCAAATATACCACAACTGAACGATTGTCTCTGAGCAAGAGAATAACGTGATCAAATAAGCCTCTAAGTCTCAAACCTAAATCCAAATAAATGACAACAAATGCTTGAAATGAAAGCTAAAACCAACAAAATGTATCAAATCAATGATCTTTTGAAGTGAGTTTTAGCAGAATAAAAGTTCTCTCCCTCTGTTCTAACTAAGAAAAATGATACAGAGACTTTTGTAACAGAAAATAATGAATGCTGCAGTTTAAACAATAAACATACCACCTCTAAAGATGTTTTTACATTGCTGTCTTGGAACATGAGACTGACTCAGCTCTAATATGTTTTTGGAAAAAGACACATCATTCATGGCATTTTATTCAAGACCCACCTCCACAAATAATAATAATTGTGTTAAACAGATGCATTTTACATGAAACATGTAACTTCTCATGTTAGTGTTGAAAAATTAAAAGAGCTACTAACTAAAATGAATGCTCCAGATAGCAGTCAACAGAAAATATTGGTTTGATTTGCAGAATATAAATGTGGACAAACAGCAATAACTGAACTTTGAGAGAACAAATGATCATAAACAAATCCTATTTTGGTGTCCAATTACTGTGTTCAAATATCGTTCTGGGTCTAAGCATATAAATCAATTATTTTATAACAAAATTTAGAATCCAATCTACTATATTAAGAATTAAATAAGACAAATCCAATTAATTTTTAAAACAGCTTTAGTATCCTCAGATGACAGGAGAAAATAGAAGAAAATATGAAAATCAGAAGATATGAACAGCGTAACAGAAAAACAGGAAATAAGACGTGGACAAGTTGAAGACAGAAGAGATTCAAGGGCAACTCCGTCACACAAAAAGTGTTCAGACACAGGTATATTTGTTGGTGCCCTTTCACAATAATAAAAAACACAAAGATTATGTGACTGGTCAAAAAGCTCCAGTTTTGTTTAATAAGTCCAAAAAAAAAAAAAACATTTGGATGTGTTAGCATGGATTTTTGGTAAATTTTTGTCTGGCTTTTGTGTGTTTTTCTCTCAACTGCGGAGCTCTCTGTGGTTGTTTTTCAAGGAGCAAATTATGATTCGAGATGAGACAAATGGTGTGATCAGCAAATGACATATTTTGGAGTTCATCCTGGGGTTACATTTCTTCAGTGGTGGGCACAGATAAATGATGTATTCACTTCATTACATTACACAAATTTCTTTCTAAACCGATAAAAAATATATATATACGGCAAAATTGGAACCACTGATATTTAATATTAACATCAAATTTACCATGTAGAAGTCAGTATATTGTATTAGTATACTTTGGTATTGTCATTCAACTAACCCACCTGAATAGGCAAGTTCCCCTTTCTCTTCATCTGACTAGACCTCTAGGTAACGGTTTCAGAATGATGGTCAATAACTAAATTTCAACACATATCAAACCAAACCTAAATGTGTAATTTAGCAATTCAATTCAATTCAATTCAATTCAATTCAATTCAATTCAAAAAATACTTTATTTATCTCAGAGGGAAATTAGGTGTGACAAACGTAAGTTAACCCAACTCATGTCCCTCATAAATCATTTATAGCATTTATATCTCTTTTAGATGTAAAACTTGAGAAAACAAAAACAAAATCACTGTGCATTGCATGCTGGACCATGATTTATCATAAAGCCAGGAGGAGAAGCTACAGCTGATAAACAGGAAAGCAGACATGGGAGGGGGTAGTTAAAGGTAGTTTGAAATAACAGTCTGAATTTGTGTTTTTTGCTGATTTAGTTCTTATATTTAAACACTTTTAACACAAAAAAACTATATGCCCCAGATTAAAGCAAAGATGCATGTTTTCATTTCACTTTTTAAATTTTCAAAACAAAATCAGGAAATCATCTCTGTAACTGAATGACATCACAGCTGCAAAGGATGCTGGGAAAGCATCTAAAAATTTGCATTTCTGACTTTTTACAATAGGATGTAGTGATTATTGCACAGCTGCTGACCAAACACTTCCTGACGCTGGAAAACAATTCAAAACCAACAATATCATTGTATCTAATCTACCTGTTCATTGTTTTTGCACACATACTGTTTTATATTGCACAAATGCAAATGTATGCACCTTACTTTATAGAGTGGGGTGCGAACGTTTGGGCACACTTGTTAATTTTCCTGATTTACATTTATAAATCAYTGATTGTTTGGATTAAAAAAAATCAGTTAAATAAATCATATAGGGGACAAACACAGTGATATTTGAGAAGTGAAATGAAGTTTATATGATTTACAGAAAGTGTGCAATAATTGGTTAAACAAAATTAGGCAGGCACACTTTCTGTAAATCATGTAAATTTCATTTCACTTCTCAAATATCAGTGTGTTTGTCCCCTATATGATATATTTTACTAATAATTTTTATCCAAACAATCAATGATTTATAAAGATAAATCAGGAAAATTAACAAGACTGCCCAAACTTTCGCACCCCACTGTTTCTTTTTATTTAAATCACCTCAACCTCGATCTTGATCTGGATTCTACCTCACTCTATTTCTACTTTATTTTATTTTTATTACTATATATTTTTCTTTTTTGTTTTTATATGCCTAACATACTTTGTTTAATTTAGTATTCCTAACTTTACATTAGTTTATCAAGCTGTTTATGGTGTGTGCTAATATGCATCGTAATTTCGTTCTACAGTGCATCCCTGATGTTATGTTTGAATGACGATAAAGAGAATCTGAATCTCTGAATCTGATACACGTTGAAAGATTTCATAACAGTAATGAAAATGAACTATATTAATTTAGCATGATTTAAGTCTGTTACTAGTTAATAAAATTAATGCAAATGCCAAACCAATCATCAAAATGTTTGTTCCACTAATGATAGGTTGTTTTTGATGAGGTAATGGCTAAAAAAAATTATTTTGTATAATACCCACCCCCCTTAATACACAAACATAAGACTTAGACAAGACAATAGAACCCAGCTCTCAATACTTTATAAGAAATAAAGCTCTCCCATCTTTAAGAACATGGTATACTAAAATAAGTTTAAATGGGACAAAATAAAATAAAACTATGTAAAACCAGATTAGATAAGATAAAAAATATAAAAGAATAAAAGAACAATGGTAAAATGTTGCTAAGATGTATTTAAAAGACTGATGGCAACAAGAACAAAGTTGGTTTTAAAACACACCATCAAGTCGTGTACCAATAGTATCACAAGAACTCTTCCACAGCCACCCTGAAGAAAGTCCCTCTGTCTGACAAACAGCAACAGGCAACACTGGAATAGTTTATTCATTTCAATCCTCAGCTCATATACAGCATGCATAAATAAATATGAAAGCCATATAAATAAACACATTATTTCCACAACATTCTCCAGCTTTCCACTGGTAGCTCTGCAGACATAAATACCTATAAACACACAGCTGCTCAATAACATGAGTTTGTCTGCTGCAATGACTTTTTTTTGCTATAAACAGTGCTTTTATGTGATAGAGTCATTATAAACTCATTTATCTCTCATTCCTTCACRCACATGTCGAACTCATGGTTAGATCCTTTCCTCTTAGGCACACACTTCATCAAACTGTAGTCTGCAATGAGTTGTACCGACGTGTT
Source organism: Austrofundulus limnaeus (assembly GCF_001266775.1). NCBI lineage: Eukaryota > Metazoa > Chordata > Actinopteri > Cyprinodontiformes > Rivulidae > Austrofundulus > Austrofundulus limnaeus. The sequence continues at coordinate 143,971 of NW_013952608.1, forward strand.
TGTGTGTCCATGAGTGTCTGCATGTGTTCATAATCATCCCTTTATGTGTGCGTCTCTGTCTGTGCAGTGGCTGTGTGGTGGTGGTCTGGTTTCCGCTCAGAGGTCTGTGAAATAACCTGATGAAAGCTCACACATGGTGGTGGTGTCATGATAACAGAGCAGAAACAGCTGGACGACAGACACTCCCAGTCTGCTGCAGACTTTTTGCAGTGACAGTGAAGTTAGACTAAATGTTCTTTATGTTGTCAGGAAAATGAGATGAGGTTTCACTTCATTGAACTGCTACGACAAAAACAAAGAAATGGTAAGTCTCAAATGTTTAACACTTCAATCAGCCAACTTGTAAATACACAAAGCAATTATTTTGCTTTTATTAAACTTGTGAATTTCCAAGTGGTCAGCTTGTCAAATCAAAGGTTTTTTCCCCCACAATTTTACCTTTGGTTCATCAAACACAATGCCTAAATGAGTCCAGCTCTGATTTAACCTCCAATGTTCCAACACTGTCTGTAATACAGCTTGAGGATGGAAAAATTTTACCATCAAAATTATGTCTAACTGCTAAATACTTCTATCATTTTTTTCAACCTTTTCTTTTCTGCACAATGTTTAAAAAATTGTGATTATTCTCTAAGTCTCTACTGAAAATCTATCATGTTTTAATTTAATACCTGAGCTTTTTAATGTTTTTGATTATCTTCTGTGCACCTTTCAGTTCTATATTACATATACAAACTATTAATATTCTGTAGTGTATTTTACGCTACAAAGCATGCTTATGGGATCTCAATGCAGCTACCTAGTTAAATATTTTTTTGTCCAATGGCTGCCCTCTGGAAAACGTTACAGGTCCATCACATCCAGGACAAACAGACTACGAACCAGTTTTATCCCATCCATCCATCCATCTTTTTTAAACCATTTTTGTTTTTATGATTTATTTTAAATTAATTATCATTGAATCTCAGTGTGAATTTCAGACCAGGACATTTAGGGCTGTAGGGCTCAAATGTTTTCTGTCAGAGAGCTATTTACACATTCTTTTGTTCATTTACATCTGCAACTAGTGGATGACACATATCGTTGGAGAAATTTTTTTTATGTAATGACACATATCACAGTCAAATATTTGTAAATAATCAACATCTGGCGACCCTATACCTATACCCTATTATACCCTATACCTTCTGCCCGGCCCGACAATGGAAAAAAAAAGGTATTCTTTTGGGTCTGTAAATGGCTTGATCTTATATAATGTCTTATTAAGTCCATACGGACTCCAAAACACTTGGTCATTCACCCATTCATACAATGATGGTGGTAAGCTACATTGTAGCCACAGTTGCCCTGGGGCACACTGACAGAGCGGGGATGCCAAATACTGGCGCCACCGGACCAAGGACACAAGAGGTCAAGAGAGGTTTTAGTTAGGCAAGTATACAGTGCATTATAATAATCTAAATTAGATGAAACAAAAACATGAAGTAAAATTTCCATTTCTGAACGAGATACAATGGGGCTGAGCTTTGCTATATTTCATTGATGGTAGAAACTAGAACGAAACAAAGTTTTAACATGATGATCCAGTGTAAGACCAGAATCAAAAATCATCCCAATGTTTCTAACTGAAGAGTTTGCCAGACTGCCAAGAGGCCCAAGGATCTGCTTTATCGCTGGAATTATTTTTTCTGGAGCAAATATAAGAACTTTGTTTTTTCTTCATTTAACTGAAGAAAACTCTCAGTCATCCAGCTCTTTATTGAATCTAAACATTGTAGTAAAAGACACACTTTTATAACTTCATGTGGAGAAAACGAGATGTACAACTAAATATCATCAGCATAATGGTGCGTTCACACCAAATGCGATTTCAGCATCAGGAGCATCAGGTTTACATGCAAAGTCTATGGTGGACGCGCTTCAATCAGCGTCGGGAAGTGTTGCGGCGCCTCAAGTGCGATTAGAGCAGCGCGATTTGAACAATTTGAACGAGCTGAGCGTTCGATGTGCTTGAAGCGTAAATCGCTGAAGTTAGAAAATCTGAACTTTTGCAGCTCGACGTGTCGCATCAACCAATAAGAGACTCCACTGTGTGACGTAGTGACATATTTCCCGACGGGACAGTTTACTGAATGATGTTCACTTACCTGAAACAGATGGAGAGGAGCTCTTTAGCTGAAATCGAGTGCCTGCAGTCGGTGTCCTGACAGGAGATAGCCGCAACAATGCGTGGCAGCGGCTCATCAGACTGGACTCGGGACAAAAATAGTCCTGAAAGCGAGCTGTGAGCCTCTCCCGCAGCTCCTGGGTGATGAAACTCAGAATGTCTCTGAATTATCTGGTGAATTAATTATGAATTAATTATCTGATGAGCGTGACATGCTCTTGCTCTCTGTAAATAAAGCAAAGCACTTCCTCGTCCGACATTAAACAGAGCCCGACAGAGGAGGGAGGGGCGGGGAGGCTCTTGCCGTATGAGCGCTTCAAGAGCTGACCTGCGTCTGACCTCAAAGTGCACAAGCGTCCAACTTGAAGCTTTGGATGCAATTTTGAAGCTGAAATCGCATTCGGTGTGAACGCAGCATAACAATGATAGGAAATATCCTCAAAAGATGACAGAATCGAACCAAGAGGTAGCATATAAGGCAGAAACAACAATGGCCCCAAAAGAAAGCCCTGTGGAACACCAAAATGAACAGGGCAGGAATGGGATCTGTAAGTAGATGAAGCCAAAATGGTTGATCTGTCAGATAAATAAGAGGACTACCATTTTAAAGCAGCATCTGAGATACCAGCACAACTCCTCAGTCTATCTAACAGATTCGGATTATCAACAGTGTCAAAAGCTGAAGACAGGTCCAACAAAAGCAGAACGGAACAATTACCTTTATCGCACTGCATTAAAATATCATTTGAGACTCTGAGATGAGCTGTTTCAGTTGAGTAAGATTTACGAAACACTGAATGAAAGTGGTCCAGCAAACTATATTGATCCAGAGCAGCTGGAAACAACTGGAATGGGGTATCGAACCAGCAACCTACCAACTTCCTTAACCACTCCGCCACAGCCACCCCAGAGACTAGTCTAGGTAGAATTACACAGAATTTCAACGCAAACCTGTGTGATGTGGCAGCTTAGGGATGCTGTCTATGAAAATGTCAGAAGTACACTGAAGTAGCATGTTCATAAACAACGGTAACATTTTACCAGGATCACAACTACGCAAGAGTCTGCACTCAAAACGTGTTTTGCTGTTGCACTTTAGCTCGCTAAAGTGAGTAAATGTTTATTGTTTGCTTGCTTCAAACACTTTGTATTAAGATTTATTAAACAACAGAACAATTGTTATACATGTAATTGAGCATGAAATAAATTACTGCACTATATTTTATATAATATATATAAACAAACACACACCAACTTTTTTAAAATGGCATTTTTTATTACATTTGTGTAAGTGTGCAGCACTATGTGGCCCTCTGGTAGAGTCAATAAAAAGTGTGTCCCCTTGCATCATTTAAGCTGCCAATACGTTATAAGGAAGTTTGCTGTTCATTTGTCCGCCCTTTTCAATCATGAGACACTGATGGCTGTATTTGTTTTATACACTACAGAAACACTGAAGTAAATCATTTGGAATTTAAAAAGTATTCAATGTACAAACTATAACAATTATTTTCATTTGTAGATGATTCCACTAACAAAAAACAGGTGATTAAACAAAAATAGGAACAGAAATATCGATCTGAACTCGAGTGGTGTTCTGTTGTTGGACTTCTGTGCTCGTCACGGATTGTCCATCACGAACACCATGTTCAGGCATAAGGGTGTCCATATGTGCACTTGGCACCAGGACACCCTAGGCCGCAGTTCGATGATCGATTTTGTCATCGTTTCATCGGATCTGCGGCCATATGTCTTGGACACCCGGGTGTCTTGGATACGACGCAGATCCGATGAAACGACGACAAAATCGATCATCGAACTGCAGCCTAGGGTGTCCTGGTGCCAAGTGCACATATGGACACCCTTATGCCTGAACATGGGTGTTCGTGATGGACAATCCGTGACGAGCACAGAAGTCCAACAACAGAACACCACTCAAGTTC
>NW_013952608.1:149970-156621 GCF_001266775.1 Austrofundulus limnaeus
TGGAAGAAGTGGCTGCGGAGAGGGAGGTCTGGGCCTCCCTTCTGAAGCTGCTGCCCCCGCGACCCGACCCCGGATAGGCGGAAGAAAATGGATGGATGAAGGAACAGAAATATAAGATGTGAAGGCTTTAATAGGGAAGCACTAGAAGTTACTGAGCAGCTAGATTTGTGTAAAAATATGAGTCACAGGCTGTGGCCTTCACAGTTAAATGACCTAATGCAAAAAAAACTTTGATGTCAGACACTTAGATCATCTTTGCCCAGGAGCTCCACAGCTGTACTGGAGGCTCATGTTGGCCCCACGACCATGAATTTCAAAAAACTCATTGATCCAATAATTAGGTCAGCTAGTTTTGTGGTGTTGCTGAGTCTTCACGGTAATAAATGCTAAGGTGAATACTAGCCTAGGGGATCCCTTTATCTCTGGATATCAGCTCAGCTATGTTGGTCGACCTTTACAAATTTACTCAGCACTGTACCTGCACCTGACTGTAGCCATAATTACATTATTATGGTGCTGTTTTCTATTCAAGAGCAAACCATGCACTTGTGTTTAAATTCACCACCCTCGCTTCTCACCTTCTGAGACGTCACCATCTGCAGTGACTCGGCTGTGCTTCCTCTTCTCTAATCCTCCTCATATGCTGTTAAAGTCTCTCATATTTCTCCCACATTTCCTTACACCTCTCTCTTCTCTTCTCACCACTCATCTTCCTCCCTCCCTCCCCATCCCCGCTGTATGAAATCACTCAGAACCCAAGCCTTCCTCAAAATGCAAAGCTCTTTCCCTCTCACCTCTACAGCCCTCGACTGCTTCCTTCTCACCTTCTTTTCACGTTTCTCTTCGTTTCCTTGTGTCACCATTTTCCTTTTTAGATCTGCCTGATTCAGCTTTTATCCACCCCTCGAACTTTTATCCTTCTTCCTTACTGCCTCCGCATGTATCTACTCTTAGCTTTAATTAAGATTTTGTGTTTTGCACAGTTGTCTTCATGCAACCGTACTCTCTTACTAATCTCTCTGCATTCAGAAAACACGACTCCCTGCTCTTGTTTCTCCTTGACTCAATTCTGTCCATCACAGAGTCAATGAGTCACAGCTCTGTTCATCTATGTCAAGACTTGGAAAGGGAGCAGGACTAACCAGCTTCAGGCTACAACCAGCTGTAGTTATTATCTTCCTGCTTTGTGAGTGTACACGCATCCATTTTTTTTTACCACTGTTATACTCTAACATAGACTTAAATTTCCAAATTATTTGTTTTTTATCATTTTCTGGCTTTCTTCCCTCATATAATGTGTGCATGCGTGCGTATTTGAAGACCAATTTTCATAATTAGGGCAGACCAGCCACACACGAGTCTCCCCTGACACTTCCCCTCCGGGACCTAAATATTCATGAACCTCTAAACGCTTTCATGAGCCCTGTAATTATGGACAGAAAAATAGATAGATACAGACAAAGAGAGAAAAATGAAGAAAGTGGAAGTCCTGGGAGGAAATACCCTCATACTTTGGCATGCTGAGGCCTAAAGGGGGACAGAAAATATCCATTCTACAGTATCTGCTATAAAATAAACAACACCTATCTAAATTATAATAATTCAATAATGATGGTAGTACCAGTCATACTCATCAGCTTCAGTGAGTCCCGATCAGTAATCAGTTTTTGAAAATCTGTTTGCTCCCAAATGGCACAAATACCTGCCAAACTGAGTGAACCTCAGTATGACTCTAAACATTTTCAGGGTTTGAGTTCAGAAGTGAGCTAGAAGTGATTCATCTAGTTTAAATCAGATATGTCTGGTAAAAGCTTTTTCCTTCACAGTGAGATGTTGGTACCCTCAAATGTAGTTTCAGCCTTATTTTCATTTCACATCCTTTCTTAAACTGTGCCAACATATAACAGTGACTGATGGAGTAAATGTCTCTGTATGTGTTAAACTATCTGAACTCTATAATGTTAGAATGTTACACACTGCTGGAAAGTCTGTTGCTGCTCTTAGTTCAAATAACAAGTAGCTTACTGAAGAGATGCAATGCCTACAAACTACAATTTGTGGAAAATGTTACAGAAATGATGACTGTTTTGTTGAATTCAATTTGATGTACCCAAATAGTTTTGTTTTGTTTGTTTGCTGAGTTTTTCCATTTACTAAAAGGCAACTTTAAAAATCACTTGATGCTGGAGGAGTGGATGTTTCACTGAGTGTAGTAAGCACACATTGGGTTTTATCTTAGAAAATAAACTTTAAAAGGTCTTACAGGAATTGTTTTGTTGGTTTACACTAACCTCATTTTAAAACGTGATTTCAATTTTATGAATTCAGATTGCATAAATAAGTATTTGATCATTTTAAGAGGAAGACACACACATTAATCCTTGATAGACCCGTTCCTTCTAAGTTAGTTACTTCCTCCTACAGTACAAAATAATTCAGATAAGATTAACTGGTGATTTTAAACTGATCATAGCTGTAAGCATGCTCTTGCATAGAACCTCCAATTAAGATCATAGGGACACTTATTTTTTTAACAAAAACATACAGTACATATTTGTCTTGTTTGGTTGTTTGTTTGTAAGTGTACTGACAAAAAGGTAAAAATGTACCAAAAAATCAAACCTGTTGAATATCCCCGATTTAAGTTTGAAGCAGTCCCGACGTCCTTCCGAGCCGACTAAATCACTCTTAACTCACCACAGCATGAAATATCTGCTAAGATTATCTTTAGAGCCATCATGATAATCTGAGCATCCTTAAGATTGTCGGAAGGGCAAAATCGGGTCAGAATTCAGCCGTGTGACACAGGCCTTACTCCGTTGGCAGATTTTTTTTTACTTAATTTGAGTCAAATTACCAGGCTAACAAGATAAATAATCTTACGCGTTCTGCTGTCCTGAGCTGAAGGGGGTCCTCGAGGGATGGTACTGATGTGGCCAAATGCAACGACCATATGAAACACTGAGGACATTTAAATGACTTGCGCTACCCTCAAGTGAAAAGGGGTCTCTCAACAGAAACTCAGACTGTAGCAGCCTCATTTCATCCTTTTACTGACCTTCAGCACAAGATATAGGCTATTGTTTATGTGGTGGGTAATTCTATTGTTATAATAAATCAAGATTATAAATATAAAAGCTGCGACAAATATATTATCAAACTATGTAAGGACACATTTGGCCTAACCATTGTAAATAGGGATAAACTAGGAAAGATTAAACATTTTTACAAGTAGGAAAAAAAGGCATTTTTGGAGAAAAAATGGCAATATATCACCCTGCTTACAGTATTGCTCTAGTATTGTACTATATCGCAATATATCGTACCGTGACCCCTGTGTCGTGATATGTATCATATCACTAAATTATTGCCAATACAAAGCCCTAGTATACTGTAWAGCAGTTCATCAAAATACTAATGGGAGAATGAAAACATTAATCTTGTAAAGATATCAGGGTAGTGACAATATTGGCAACAGAAGAGAGACATTGCTATTATCTGCCCCAAAGATCAAAGCAAATAAACAGACAGCTGTTAGACAGGCCGACTATTAATTTCATTATCTACACGTCAACTATTACACCTTTTGTTCCATACTAGCTGTATCATGTTCCTTTTCCTAAGGCTAAAATCCTTGCCTCGGCTTCCTACAAGAATCTCAGAACACACTTCAACCCATTCTTTTTAACACCCAAGGAAAAATCTAATACTGTATCTAACGTTAGTAAGTACAATATATAAAGTGTGGTAGCCAGGTTCTTAAGTGCTGCCTGGTCTATTTTTGGATTGGTGAGCCTGCAAGGAATTCTGTTACAAAAAAAAACTCTGAGAGATGATATGTGAGAACAAGATCTTAAAGATAGCACTGGTCAGGAAGTCCTTCCATTTTCCTTTTGACAAAATCTCAAATAACATCCTAGGAGATTTGAGTAAATGTATTTTCCCCACAACCGTCTGATGTTTATTGCGCAACCAAACCCATCACATACCTGCATTACATTCCAGGATGAGTCAGTTGAATTTATCTTTCTGGGGGGGAGACATCAGATAATGTTGTGAAAGCTGTGAAATGACATGCAGAGCATAGTAAGAGTCACAAGATTCGGGGCTAGTTGTTCAAGCATTATTACACACAAAATGGTACATATACAGACACTGCATTGCCTTGAAATGACCAATAAGCAGGAATGCTGTCTTTCATACACTGTCGTCATTTATATGTAAATCAGTATGCCGCCTCTCTGCATCATTCAACCCCCTTTAGTCTCCAGAAACACAAAAGATAGAGCAAACTTCCGATCTGATCAGACAAGATGATTGTGAGCGACAGGAAGCCAAATGATGCATGTCATGATGGTGCAAGATGAGGTGAAATGAGCTTATATGTACGGTTTACAAGGAGAGGATCCCAACTGGAACTAAGGTCTGTTTGTTACAACACTAATGGTTTCATGTCCCCTAGTGTCACCCCAAGGGCTTCAATTCTGCTGCAGGCTCATCAGGCTGTTTTCCCTACAAGGAGAACTTTGATTAACGACTTGCTGCAGCAATCTCTCCCAGACAAAGTGACGCATATCACAATCAGATGGCAAAAAGGAACAACTGGATAACTGATGATCAAGCTAAAATATGACATACACTAGCAAAGGTGAACACAATACACCCACTCATGTTCAGTTCTCATTTAGTCACAAGGATAGAACCTTACTGCAAAGTGCATTATTCCTAGAGTTATTCTGTCACTCTGATAGCAGCTCACTCCAACCTGAAGGTTATACACCACATGTCAACACCAAGGACAAGAGGAACACTTCCTGCTTGACTCTGACTGGACACGTMAGTGTCATTTAGAGTGCAGAAGTAAACGAGAGGGCAGTCTTTCCTGAGTGACATCTTTGCGTCGAAGTGTATGTTCCTGTGTGTGCACATTTCTGATAGCTCAGCAGTCTAACGCTACAACAAAAAAKCTGCTGAATATAAATGTATTCCCACTTCATCTGACAGTGTAAGAGATGCATATATATACATGACTCTCCGAAGGGATAGGGATGACAAATATGTAGATAAATAAAAAGAGAAAATACAAAAGATGTAGTCTTTTTATATCAGAAAATACATTTACACAATGTTCTTAAAGCAAGTTAAATTGACATGATGTATTTGTGACTTGTCCATGGTCAGACGCACATAAAATGATCTCAAAAAGTCACAAATGTTGAATCTAATTCAGCTTTCAGGACACAAGTCTTGGAAATATAAACTCAAGGCTCTTAATCTGTCATCTATTTTTCACCTTTGTTTAGTCTGGAATTTTTACGAGTTCACAGTCTGTTGTGTGGTTTGGAGATAAAAATAGTTCAAACTAATGATAGCTGATAGAAAGCAGACAACTAACTGGTGTCTGTGCTGTTAATAGATCATTTTGTGCATCACTGGAAAGGAGCACAGTGAACTTCGGTTCAGAAAACAACTAGGGAAAAAAGTATGTAAAATCTTTAAATGTCAAAAGTTGTTGATTAATTGATGAGCAGAAAAACTAAAACTGTTTTTGCTTTTGTGACTGACCTAAAAAAAAGTCTCCCAACTCTTCATCGCACCATTAAAATTAATCCTCTGACATCAGTGGCACCTTCAGACAAACTTCCTCTGTCTCAATCTGGGGACTTTTTTATTGCTCAAGAAATAATGCAAGACAGAACATGTTCATTGAAGAGCAGCGACAGGGTGTGATAAACCACAGCTACGTACGTTTTTAAAGAATCTCATAGGAGCTCAATCCTATCATCCTCCATCCTCAAACCCACCTGCAAAACATCTGATTAAATGTTTAGAAATGTTTGAAAGAGAGCAGAAAAATAAAGAATAACTAGAAGCGCTCTGAAAACGCAAACCTCCGCCTAGGCCGTATGTTTTTGTGTGAGTGTGTGTGTTTGTTTTGTGTGTGATTTATTACATTTTTAGTCATATGTGTGTTTGTGTACAAGTGCTTTACAATGACTAAACATGTAATAAATTACATGCAACAGAAGGAGTGGAACAGCATCAGAAAAAAGAAAACATTTAGCCATAAAAAACCAGAATAAACATAATTGTTTAAGAAAACCTTAGCATTATCTATTGGATAACAGAACGGGGGGTGATGAGTTAGCTAGCTTAACCTTTCAGATACAGGTGGGGGGGGGGAACCTCCAAAAGCGTAAACACAAAATTGTTAGGACATGCAGGCTGATGTTTTATGAAAATGATCTATTGTTACATTAAAGTAACTTCAAACAGTAAGTTTTTCGATTTAAAAATATCTGATCTAAAGTTTTATTTCCATGTGCTTTGTGATTGGTCTTCTACACCGCTTCAGGCAATCCCACTGGATGTCTACAGTCAGGGAGTTGACCCGTCTACGAATGATCCAATGTGATTGGAAGTCTACGGTCAGCTTCCTTGAAACTGATTGGCTGTTCCTGGGTCCGGATCGTGAACTGGATCATCACCAAAATTTAAAGGTGTGTTCCTTTGGCCAATACCCACTTGTGGTGAAAATTTCATGAAAATCCATCCATATGTTTTTGAGTAATATTGTCCACAGACAGACAGACAGACAGACAGACAGACAGACAGACAGACAGACAGACAGACAGACAGACAGACAGACAG
>NW_013952608.1:156631-162423 GCF_001266775.1 Austrofundulus limnaeus
GACAGACAGACAGACAGACAGACAGACAGACAGACAGACAGACAGACAGACAGACAGACAGACAATTACCTCCTCCCTTGGTGGAGGTAAAAATAAAGGCTGTATTTTTTTGTTTTGTTTAGGAATGAGCAGAGAAAAAAAGACAAATATATAGTTTAGAGCAGAATTTTAAAGACTGCATAGGTTACAGTATCATAAATATTTTTAGGTTCCTTCTTTCTTTTATAGATCTGTGGAATTTCTTTGACAGGATATTTTTGGTCTTTGTTTAATAAATTTGTTTCAGCATGGCATTTTACTTACTGTTGTAGCTTCACAAAACAGTTTCTAAATGAAGCAAAACAAAAACTAGCAGACCTTTACTTCAAAATGTGAAATACATTTTGTTTAATTTGTTTTGAATAAAAATTGTTGTATTTAATAAATGTGCTGTATAAATAAAGTTGGCTTGAGTTGATAATTTTCTTTAAAAATTGATGCCTTCAAATTGATCCATCAGCACTTTTAAATGCTTGTAATAAGAACCTATTATGTAACCAGCTCTAATTGCTTAGGTTGCATGATTAAACTACAACAGGCTACATTAAATCTCATGTTTGCTGGAGATGTGTGGGTGTATTCTTTTTAAATCCCTAAAAGAGGCTTTTAAAGCATTAAAAGTCAAACTGTAAAGAAATTATAATAGGCCAATTTGCAATCGCTCAAAACATTTCATATTTTAATTTTATGTTTGAATCCCACTGAAGCTGAACTGTTTGGAGTTAGATAAATTAACATTTGAAGCGCTGTCTGTAGGAGTATGAAATTAATAAAGTTTTGGTTTCAATGTGCAGAAAACAACAAGGATATCAGCTGCAGCATCTAAAATATCTGACATTTCCAAAAAGAGTGACAGGAAGGAGATGAGGATGTATGGATGAACGACACCCAAAAGATGCTGAGACAGGATGCTGGTGAAAAGCCTGACCTCCCAAAGACAGATAAATGCCCCCTGTCACCATTACAGTGCCCCCTCCTGCTTCTCCATCTCTCCCTCCTCATGCCAGCCTCTTCCCTTGTTTCGACCCATCTTAGCAAGCAGACACAACTGACCACCACAATACGTTTCTCTACACAAAATGAAGACACTGCACCAGGCACGTCTTTGATCTTACACTATCCCAGCCAAGATCTTTCGTTCTTTGCCACGTCCCTGCATCTCTCCTGCTCCCCCATTTCCTACCTTGCCTGTTTTACACTGCCTCTCCTTGTACCGCTCCTCCCCTTGTTCTCACCATCTGGTCTGCATCTTTCATGTTTTTGTCACCTCACCCATCTTCGCCTGGTAAGTGTCAAGGTGTAACCAGACAAAGAACTCATCATTCTTGCATGTAAAMTGCTTCCATTACTAAAAGGACAAGGCCAAGAGCAAAGACACATAAGCAAACATCAAAATGATAGGTAAATATCTATAATATTGCTGCTGATGACTTTTTATCTATGGTGGAGATCATCAACTGGCAACCCCCAGGCCATATGTGACTCGCATACTGTCTAACCTTTGAAGTATTTAATTATTAATACATTTTGCACAGTCTGATGAAGGAGTTAAGGGTGCTACATACTTTGCAAAAAGCAAAATAGTTGTTCTCTTTCCCAGGGTTTTGAGAAAAAAATTATGGCATTGTTTTACTTTTAACCCTAATTTAGGAACTGTTGCAGCTCATTCTCGACAAATCATCAGCACAGAACTTTTTTATTGTGTGGTCTCCAAGAACTATTGCATGATTGGTCAGACAGCTTAAGTGGGCTCATGGGTTTAATGCTGAAAAGTTGACATGTTTACATACCTGTTTTTCCACTGGTGAGGATATTTGTTCAAAGGATARTTTTGAAGCAAGGAAGTACAAAAAGTATAACATCTTTAAGAGTACAGCACGCATATACACTGAAATGGCTAACAATTTGTGGAAATAGGAAGTCAAAACGTTATGAAAAAAAGAGCACTTTGACTTTGCAACAAATTTGCAAAAACAACTGACATGTTTAGACAAAAGAGTGCTGATGTGAGCTTCAGTCAAAAGACAAATGTATTGATTCTTGCAGAGAATGTAACAAGGTTTAGTTGCAGGTCCAGTTCAGGAAGGGTTCATGACTTCAGTACCTCAGCCATTCAGAACAGTTGCTTACAGCATGTGGTCAGATCTGCTTCAGATGCCTCAGAGAAAGAAAAATCAACTGCTCATTAAAGGGGTAGTTTTGTTATTTTTAAGTGATGTCCTATCAAATAGTTATTAATGGCTGTGTCTCAATTCAGGGGCTGGGTCCTCATCAGTGCACATCGCCTGCATACGTCACTGCCCCGCGAGGAGGACTGTCCCAATTCGAAGGCTCCTCATCGTGCAGCCGAGGAATGTGGCCGACAAACTCGAAATCTGAGGATGCACCCGTGTATCTTCACCGACCGAGGATATCCCAGGATTCCATGTGTGAGCAGCAAAATAAACAGAGAAATTAAGACGGTGGAGTTTTTATATTATTATGACCCCCGCAGGTGAAGTGTAAGCGGGAGTCATATTGTTTTCGTACTGTTTTTTTTTTTTTTCAGTGATTTTTGGTCAACCGTAGCACAAAAACGGCTGCAAGATCAACATGAAATTTGGCAGGACTGAAGGCTGTAGGCTGTAGGTGAGTCTGACCTATACTGTGCCAGCCAACGGTTTTATGATACACCCCATATGTGAGGAGGGGGCTCCTTTCAAAGTGGGGGTGTCAGGACATGCAAAAATGCTTATAACTCAGAAACTGTTCAACATAGAAGCTTCAGATTTATTTTGTAGTTTAGCTCTGATGAAGCTAAAAGCATGCAGTTATACAGTAACTGCATTAAAATGAGGAATGTTGAGCAACTTGTCAAGTTGGTTTTTAGTACTGCTTAAAAATAAATAATCTTTTAGCACGTTAGCATTCAATTATCAGTAGCAGGACTTGGATATTGTGCAAACAACTATATGATAAACTGAAGCTGTAATTAATGGATTCATTGACAGATTTAGTCATGTAGTTAATTTGGATGAAAGCATATTAATCTAACAGTGATCCGGGTCATCATGGACTACTTTATAAACACAGACACGTGGCTGTACACAGCAGGTGTGAGGAAAATAAGGAGGAAATGAGGAATGGAAAATGGAAACATAATGTAAGATTATGACTTTTTTCGTAATATTATGATTTTGTTGTTGTAATAATAATATTTAAAAAATCTCATTGTGTGGCCCTAATACGCCGTTGAAGATACTGGAGCTAAACCCGAATTATTAATGGTTTTTTTTGTTTTTGTTGTTGTTTGTTTTTTCACGTGTAACGTTTTAACTGTGAAGTTATTCTTCCAGTAAAACGACRTGTAAATGCATGTCCCAACACATTTTAAGTCTGATATGAAACTGATCACTATGGTAATGGGCGAGCACGTGGTCACGCAAACTCATGTGAAGCCGAAATCAGACRAAGGGTAGACCGTCTCATTTCACAGCARTTTCGAGCAGCCTACCCAGCCCATGAATTGAGACAYAGCYAATAGCTACCTTATGAGTGGTGACATCAGTCATWAAGCACAAAGYATAGATGAAGCTTTTGTCCAGGCTAGGCTAATGAGTAGCCMAACAGTTTTTCATAAAATTGATTTAAAAGCCTGAAAATTTTCAAAAACACCATACTGGTGTGAAAGAACTACATTAGTTAGTATTGATTGAAAYGTTTTGTTGAATTTGTTGCAGTTTTCTCATAAAGACAGTGTTGGTGGTCCTATGCATGGGCTGAACATAAAAAAAACTGTGTAGAGGAAAATGGTGCTGAGGCTGGGAATGTTTTTGTTTGCCTCATCAGCACATCTAGTCAATCCAAAAAAATGTTCTCAACTCCCAGCAGACTGATACAACCAGCAGCCTCAGCACCATAACATACAGGGCCTATTTATGCTCAACAACAGCAACAAAATAAACAGTGTCATACAAAAGTGCCATTAGKTACTAGTGTTCTTTTCACTTTTTTAAAAGCCTGTAAAACAAAATAAAAACAGTCACTTGTTTGGCTAGTCATTAGCCTCGACAAAGACTTCTGGCCTCCTCCCCGCATGCTCTAAGCTGAGCTCTATGGCTGATGYCACAGCTGATAATGTACTATACAATGATTAAATTGTCAATTCAAAAACGACCAGACTATCCCTTTAATAAGCGATGAGGCTGGTTAGCTTAGTAAAATAAACAGTGCCAATAAAACTAAGCACACCCATGGATGTTTTGCTCATATCGATTAGGGCTGTCTGCAGCTGAGAAGTGCTTGACCATAGAGCCCTCCATGCCATTTGGCAAACTCAAGCTGAGATTTAATCTAAGTTTTCTTCAAATGTGGCTTTCTGTTGCCACAGTATCATGTGAGGACAGCCTGGTCATGGTAAATTTACACATGTCCCATATAGGGTTGGGCATAATCRTATCGTGAGCAATTAATTGTCAGAAAAACATTAATCGATTAATTTTTGGCACTTGACGATTAATACGATTAATGCCACCAGGCAGACTAACTGYTTGGTGCTCCTCTCTCATTCAGATATGACCAACATTAAAAAAAAAGTTGTGTAATTTTTTTATCTATCAACACAATTTAAAGTTTGATGTACAGCCTGAAGTCTGTAATTTTGACACAATTTGGAACAGGTTTTTACGAAGAGCCAATTTTCTCCCTATAAATTGGTCATGTGACTAGGATACAAGGATGTCCAGGGACTCCGGGGGATTAATCGTCAAATTAATCGTTATCGGCTAAATACCACGATTAATCGTGATTAATTTTTTTGACAATATTGCCCAACCCTAGTCCCATATTCTATATCAGTAAAGTTTTRTTTTTTTACATGTTGTTTTTATTACTCTGTAGAATTATGATTTCATTTTTACATTACTTTTACATTTTACAAGTCACAGGTTGGAAGTCTGAATCCAACCTGAGATGTACTATAGGTTTTTTCAGGACAGTGTTGGCAAATTACAAATATCTTCCCAACTTTTACGTCTAGACATAAACAGAAACATTCCCTTTTAGACAAAAGTGAATCATGTTTTGGTGTAGACATTTATTTTGGATTTTTTTTCTTTTCTTTTCTTTTTTTATTTTCTCTTGCGTCCTTTGCAATGAAAACAAACTTACAAATAAATAATTGTAACAAAATGCATACAATAAATAGGCCATATGTTGGGTCCTAGGCTTAGTTAATAATTTCAGTGGATAAAGTTAACAAAATTGGCATGATGAGCTGAGCAGTAAAGTAGAATCAGTCACTGCTGTAAAAAAGTTTTCTGTGATATAGTTTTCGCATTTATAAAAGACACAAGACACACTGTAACACTGAAAATGTGGTATTGGTTCATATCATTTCTCCATGTTTGAGACTAATGTAGCTTCTCCCAAGTGACAGTAAAACAAAATTGTATTTAAGACACTGGTTTTAATACTTTCCTTCAGGAATTAAAGTTTTATAACTCAAAAAGCCCTTTGTTATGTTTATGAACGCTTATCACACATATCTATCTATCTATCTATCTATCTATCTATCTATCTATCTATCTATCTATCTATCTATCTATAATGATTCACAAGTGAAGTCACAACAAACCCTTCTCATTAAAAGAAAGAACATTTATGGCAGCAAGGTTCATAGAAATAAAACAAAAACAATGACCAATAAACGCCTGCTTACATTAATTAGCTCTGGACACACACACACACACACACACACACACACACACACACAC
>NW_013952608.1:162530-167367 GCF_001266775.1 Austrofundulus limnaeus
ACCACTACTACTCCCTGTTGCACTATTACAAAACTAAATTATCTGAATAATTTGTTTTATTTTGTTGATGTATTTGTGCTTTTATGTACTGCGTGCAAATGGGTCTTCTTGAAAAAAGTTTTCCGTGTTTTGTTTATTTTACCATTTTTTGGAAAGCAGCGCCTCCAAAGGAAACGCGACAATCACGTGGCTCACTGCCGCCACCTAGCGGTGATATTTTAAGGCCCGCAGCATTTTTTAAAGTATTTCTTTATTCAGTGAAAAATATTCACTGGTGTCGTAAAAAGTTGGACATAAAATGCGTTTAAGAGCTGTTTTTGTTTTAAGTTTTAATGTGCTGTGCTTTGACTTATTTTGAACTCTTAATCTACCTCAAATAGTCATTAGACCGAAAAAAGAAAGTATTGCATGCAGACAAACTCTGACATAAAACGTTGACAAAACATTTAAAATTCAAATGATCAAATGAAACATGTCATTTTCGGATTTCAGAGATGTCACTGAAGGCGGCACGGGGTCACATGACCAGTGCACAGCTGAGGTAGGCTTGCCCGTTGCTAACCAGTTAGCTCCGTTAGCTGTGTGTAGCAATTCTGGCAGGAAAAAAAAGCGTAATCTTCTCTTCTTATCGAATCAACCAAGCCGACAGATCAATACTACATTTCATGGAGAAAATGCAGTATTTGTGGTTGTCGTTTGTTTCCTCTGGTATCGACGACTTTTGCTCAGATGTCAGTGTCAAAGCTCGGGCAGTCCAGTTAGCTCAGCTTGCTAGTTTTTAGCTAACGGTGGGCCAAGCGAAAAAAGAAAAGAAAAACAGGCCGACGGGTGAGTGCATTTAAAATAAAGGCCATTTATTTTATTTTTTTTATTTTTCCTATATTACAACAAAATGTTATATTTATAGTAGATATGTGCTTATTTAGAGTACGTAGTGTTCTCGCATTTACACACTTTTTGACCACAGATTAACGCTACTGAAAAAAAAAAAAAAAAATTAACGCTACTGTACTGTAGCAGCTTAATTATTGGTTAGTGATAGTTAAAACATCAAATAGTAAAAAGGTTCAAAATGTAGACGTTAGCTCGTGTCTTTTGTGGTTCAGAATGATGAAATAATCTTAAGATTTTTTTTTCATTATTCCAAGTACGTTTCCGTAAACCTGCTGTAGCATCCACAAGCTTGATTTATTCAGCTTCGTATATGACAGTCAGTGCCCTCTATATCAGGTAGCTTTTTTTATTTTTAGAAAGTTGTGTAAGATTGTGTTGTTGACTAAACAAACCAGGAGGTTATGTTGCACAATGTAGAGGCGCTTGGTTTGTTTTGACACGACCACCGTAACCCAGCCCTCAGGGTCCACCTGAAAAACAAACACTTTCACTGGGTTGTGCTGCATTCCTGCTGTGCTTCAGACACCAGTGTGATCAAGTCGAATTATCTCCTCTGATAACCTTCAAGTTCCTCAGAATTATGCTTTTGTTTTGTGAAGGATAAAACATGTATTTTAGATTAAGATAAAGACCTCTACAGTGTTGTTTCTATAACTCCAGTGCCCTTTTGGCATTTTTGAGTTTGTAACAAATGAACCGTTAGTGTTATTCATTATTTTGTCTGCGTTTTTCAATTTAAAGGTGAAATTGAAGTGTTCTGCTTCGGTAGGTTTTTTTTTATAAGCTGTAGTTTGTCATTTGAGGAACATTATTTCATGAATGGAAATTACCATATGTCATTATTAGGGCTGCCACAAACGATTATTTTTATAATCGATTAATCACCGATTATTTTTTTGATTAGTCGACAAATCGGATCATATGTTAACTGAATATAAAACATAGAGCTTATCGTGCCAGAATGCAGCTGCTATTATACTATAACCATCGTTAGATTTTAGCTATATGCTAACTAAAAATAATTGCTGTGGAAGGCAAGTTCTGCCTTGCAGATATTCCACAGGTTTCTCTTTCGTTTTCTTAAAATGATCCCAAACTTTTCAGCTTCGTTGTCAGGTAGCCATGATACCAGAGCCTGTCTGTATAATGTCTTGTGACGTCCACGGCCTACCCCAGTTACCACTACTGTGCATGTGTGTCAAGGACAGAAAGGCAGATGTGGCAGTGGAAGCTGTCAAAGCAGTTTGGAGAGAAAAATAAAGTAAAGAACAAAAAAAAAGATTAATCGATTATTAAATTAGTCATCGATTATTTTAATAATCGATTAGTCGTCGATTAATCGTGGCAGCCCTAGTCATTATTACTCCTCCACACCATCACCCTCTCTTAAGTAGTCAAATGATGGATAACACGGCACACACAAAATGAAGTGTAAGAGTGTAATATCAGTTCAGTTATTGTATGTGATAACAGCAGGCAACATGTGTTGTATTAAGTAAAGATAGTCGACAAAGTATTTGTAATAATTTTTGGTATGAATTATCTCTGTCATAACTAGAAAAAAACAATATCAGTGTATTTCCACAGCCCAACACTTTTGTTTGCTACTGAGATTTTTTGTTTGCTACTGACCTTGTAAAACAGTATTTGGCAAACAAGAGCATTTGTCTCAAAATATGAAATAATTAACCTTTTTACCAATGTGCATACATAAAATAGGGTACCATATACGGTATATAGCTTCATAGCTGTATTCAATGTCAGTTTTTGGTCCCTTATGCCATCATTTTTATTTACTTTTACATACAGATGGATTTATAAAGTAATTTTATTAATATTTTACATTATGTAGGAAAATGTCCATTATGTGCACAGCGCAACTGAAACATGGTTAGATATGAACAATTTATAGTATTTCAAAGAACCGAAAATAGGCATGAACSTGTCTTGTACAAAGTAGTGACTTGAACTTGTGTGTGAAAGGATATGCTCTGAATGACTGTCAGCTCTTGTGCACCTCATTAGTAACTTTAAAAAGGTAAATTCCTCTGTCAATAATTTGTTACATTTTTGCTTACAGGTATGACTATTCAATTGCTAGGACATATTTTGAATCTTTCAAAAGTTGGTTTTTGTTCATCATCTTGTCTAGATGACCCATTTGTCTTGTTTATTTCCTGCTCAGTATCTCCCAGCTTTTGATCTGTGGGTGGAGCAGAGAGGCGTTGCACATCTGATCTCCAACATCTGGTTTGGGATCAGTTCTTCTTTGAAGTCACCTCCGCTGATCACTTCATCACTAAGCCTCCGATGAGCCATGTCTTCGTCAGGGTGCTGCCAGCTCCCTGGCTCTCTTTGTGATTATTCTGGGAACAATGCAACCGATGCCTCCAAGGATTCAGAGGAATCTGACTCCACCACACAGGCCCAGTATGTTGCCAAGGTTACGGCTAAAGATGGCCGCCCACTCTCCACTGTTGTCAAAGCTGTGAGCTTGCAGAGGTATGCGAATGGAAAGCTCACATGTATTTACTGTAAATGTATTATTTTTTAAGCTTAAAATTCTTCTGTCTTTGCTCCTGTCATTCTGCACAGTGACATTGGGATGTGTCGGATTTGTCACGAGGGAGCTGGCGGAGAGACGCTGCTCTCACCCTGCGACTGCACTGGTACGTTGGGGAAAGTGCACAAGAGCTGCCTGGAGAAGTGGCTGTCATCCTCCAACACCAGCTACTGTGAACTGTGTCACACAGAGTTCACTATTGAACGACGACCACAACCACTCACACAGGTTAGAGAAGCATTACTGCAGCGATGAACGGGTTGTTTATTCTTTCAGTTTAGTATAAAGAGTGTGTAAGTACTTTATAAGAGTCAGTAAGATCAGAATTAAGCCACTGGGAATTGTGTCAAAATATGTTAATATGTTTAATGTTGTCTTTAGTTGTATTTATTAGTTTAAAAAGAAAGTTCAGTCATTATTATTATTTTTTTATTCTGTATAATTGATCACGTTAGCATCGACTTATTGTCTGTAGCTAACTTTGAGTTGCTTTGTTTTGCTGCTCAGTGGCTGAAGGACCCTGGGCCTCGCAGTGAGAAGCGCACTTTGCTGTGTGACATGGCCTGCTTCCTTCTCATTACACCCCTGGCAGCCATCTCTGGCTGGTTGTGTCTGAGAGGAGCCCAGGACCACCTGCAGCTGAAGAGCAGGCTCGAGGCTGTTGGCCTCATTGCCCTCACCATTGCCCTCTTCACAATCTACATCCTCTGGACACTGGTAACTAATGCATTATTAAGCTATACATCTGTAAATGAGCTAAACTGACTTATGAAGATCAGAATGGCCGCTTAAACGTTCAACACTTAGATTTTAACAAATTGTAACGTCTTAGTAAAACTTTAGGAGTGTATTCACACCAGGAAAGTTCTTAGGTCCGCTTGTTTGGGCTGAACCAAAAGCTGACTTATTATTGTTTTTTGTTTGTTTGGTTTGCATTCTCATTGTGTGTGTGTGTGTGTTTTGTTTGTTTTTTTGCCACATTGTTTAGCAACAGAGGCTCCTGAAATCCAAAAAAGGCACATTTCCTGTAGTTGGTTCGGGTTAAGGCCCGTCTATAGTCACACTGGAAGCGAACCGCACCAGAGTTTGTTTGAAAGCGGACCAAAACCACCTCAAAAAGTGGGTCTTGGTCTAGTTATTTGGTTCGCACGAGTGTATTCACACCTGCATAAAAGGTCTGGACCCATTCTGGTCTGATGAACTCTGGTCCTTTTTAAAGCAGACTAAATGTGTCAGGTGTCACACCCTAAGATTCTGGGAAATATTGTGGTAGCAACCACCAAATTAAAGCATATATTTTTTTCTTTCTTTCTTTCTTTCTTTCTTTCTTTCTTTCTTTCTTTCTTTCTTTCTTTCTTTCTTTCTTTCTTTCTTTCTTTC
>NW_013952608.1:167429-192063 GCF_001266775.1 Austrofundulus limnaeus
TTCTTTCTTTTCTCTATAGACTTGGAACATTTTTTTCTTGTATTTTGCTTTAATTTACTTTAAAATGATAAAAATAGCTGAAGGGCAGATTACTCTTGTGCACAAGTTCTTTTACATTGAGTAGTTATTTGACTGAATGTTTTCCAGGAACTTTCTGCCTGCACAGACACGCATTGCTCCTTGAAATCGCTGTAAGATTAAACTGCATGGTATTTTAAAACTGGGCTGCATTTGGAACCAAAACTCTTCTTTAGAAAGACACACTTTAATGGTTATTAAATGGATAATTTAACTTAAAGACCTTGCACAGGAAGGAAGGAATTAAGGAATTCATACCTCTGCCTTCCATGCCAGAGTTTTAAACTAAGATCATGTTATGTTGATAAGGGACCGATGTACGATACGTATAGCTGTTTTCGTCAAACTCTGAACATAAAATTACATGCAGTTTCTTGCAATATTATAGTTTTTTGCATGATCTGTTGGCACTTTAAGTATATGTTCTGAATGACTATCAGCACACCAAACTTTAGCTCAATATTTGTAAAATATACACCCTGTTTTTGTGTATTTATAAAGCACCTAGCTTCTAGTCAAACAAGCTACTCAAAGTGCTTAACAACACAATTTTTACCAATCCACATACACATTCAATACTTGATTACATCTCTACAAAGATAATTTTAACAAATCATTACATAGAGTCTAAACAGTGCTTTAGATCACATTCATACACCAATGGTGCATATTGGACGCAACAATAATAATAATCGTAATTTATTGTACCAGGTTTTAGTAAAAATTGCAGTTATCCATCTGTAGTCCTCGGGGCAGGTAGTTGGAATAGAAACAGAAAAACATTTAAGTGGAATACAAAAACATAAATTCACTAAAAAATATTTTATCGACCCTTGTCCAATGGTTTGTGTGATTTTTTCTAACTTTATAGCAGTACTAAGACATTTTGAATGATTAGCCTTTTTGCAACCACTGAAATATCTTCTGTCTTCTTCCAATCTCAGGTGTCGTTTCGGTATCACTGTCAGTTGTACTCTGAGTGGAGGAGGACCAATCAGAAAGTGCGCCTGCTCATGCCCGACATGAAGGGCGCCCACACCACCCAGCGTTCAGTGCCGACCAAGTCGACCAAGAAAATGACTGATGAGACCATCGTATGAGTGCAGAGCAGGTTGGAGTAGGAGTGTATTTAAAACCAAGCTCTCCTGAGCACTCACTAAAAAGAAATCATCGTAATGAACTTTTGCACTTCATACGGACCATCCTGACAGAGAAGAGCTTCTTTCTCGTCACGTTTTCTTTATTGAAGCACTTGATTTAAAAAAATAAAATAAAACATTATATTGGCTGACAACAAAAGTGGTTTTGGGAAGAACTCCTTTCAGAGTCGTATTAATAAAAACTGAAACGTCTGACAGTCAGTGCTGGAATGTGAACGACTGGACACATGGAAAATGGACTAACCAGCCGGATTTTTTAATGTCAGCGACAAGAACTTACGAAATACTAAGACACAAGCTAATGTAGCAGGATATAACAGATTCAGCATGCTACTACAGTATAATATAAAACATATTCACTACCTATAATTTCCCCACTCCCCTTCCAAAATGTATCTTAACTGGTTTTGATCAATGGTTAAACTAACTGAAAAATTTACGAAAGATGACAAAGTCTAGTTGTGAGTACTACTGTTGTTTTCTTTGACAATAGACAGCAACTGTCACTCCTACCACTGTTTTTTGTCTGTAGTCTATACCTTTTAGTTTTTCCAGGTAAAGCTTTTATATTGCTGTCTGAAAAGTGAAAATGAAAACCCTGTTCCTGTTTAGACAGCAGATGAGGCATCAAGTATTCTCTGCACTTGTCGGGGCTACAAGACAAAGTACTGAAGATAAAGTGTTTACATTCTAATAAGGATAATGTCTCCTCTGTCAGCATAAAATGTGCATAAGCAGATAGCCTCACCTCATATGTAAAAACMCCATTCATGAACTGAGATGCCTAGCAATGACCAGTAGTAATGTCCTAAACTCTCAAGAGATGCAATTAAAAAAAAGAGAGAGAAACAGTGTTCAGATTGATGAGACTGAGAAACATAAAAACGTTTGAGAGCGGTTTGGCAGGGGAGGAAAAAATATGTTCTGAGATGTCAATGTATGAAGCGTACACTAAAAGTATTTTTGTGTTACTGTATTCTTCCTGCTTTATCCCCTGGAAAGTTGGGTTATTGTGCAATAAAACATGAGGGACTCCTGGACTTGTGAAGTGTTGTTGCTTTTGGGCATGTGTAAGCAATGTGATCAGCCAGTAGGGACTTTTATAAATTTGAGTAGTTTTTTTTTAAATAATTTTTTCATATAAAGAACTATAGAACAAAAAGTAAAGCAATTTTGTGTTTGGTAGATTATTTCTTTGTTGTAACAGTGCAGCTTGGCAATACATCTTACATGTATACCCTTGGAAAGCCTGGTAATGTCCCTTTTTAATGGTTCCACTACATTTGTAAAGAACATGCATTTGTGGGATGAGCAGGAGACCAGAGTGTGTGGGTTGCACATATAAAATATTTGCCAAATACTCTCTGCCATTGCCAAACAGTTTATTTTGCCATTAACTCGTTTGGTGGATTGGATGATTAAAGTTTGAAGAAACAAGACATATTGACAAAATTAACAATTTGTTCATTTACACACGGGGACAAAATTGTTGGTAACACTTGTTTAATGAAAGAGAAACCCACAATGGTCACAGAAATTATTTGAATCTGACATAACATTTCAATAAAAATGTAACAAATGAAAGTCAGACATTGGTTTTCAACTATGATGCGTCAATTTTTTTTAAATAAAACTTTTGAAACAGGCCTGGACAGAAATGATGGTACCATTGTCTCAGGTTTGAAGGGTGCCTTTTCCAGACAGCCTGTTTCAGCTCCTTCCAAAGATGCTCGATAGGATTTAAGTCAGGATCATTGAAATCCACTTCAGAATTGTCCAATGTTTTCCTCTGAGCCATTCTTGGGTGTTTTTAGCTGTTTTTTGGTCATTGTCCTGTTGCAAGACCCACGAGCTTCAACTGAGACCAAGCTTTCTGAATCTGGGCAGCACATTTCTCTCTAGAATCCCTTAATAGTCTTGAGATTTCATTGTACCCTCCACTTATTCAAGACACCCTGTGCCAGATGCAGCAAAGCAGCTCTAGAATATAACAGAGCCTCCTCCATGTTTCACAGCAGAGACAGTGTGCTTTCCTTGATATGCTTCTTTTTTCCATCTGTGAACATAGAGCTGATGTGCCTTGCTAAAATGTTCCATTTTTGTCTCACCTGTCTGTAGGACATTCTCCCTGAAGCTTTGTGGCTTGTCAACATGTAGTTTGGCAAACTCCAGTCTGGCTTGTTTATGTTTGGTGTCCTCCTAGGTCATGCAGGCAGTGGGAGACAGAAGAACTCTGACTAAAATAACATCATTGATGAACAATGTCTCACACCGCATGCATGAAGCTGTGGCTGAACTGGAGAGCTCCTTCAGTGACAGACTGCTGCATCCGACGTGCACCAAAGAGCGTTGCCGCAGATCCTTCCTCCCAGCAGCTGTCAGACTCTATAACCAGTACCACACCCAAAGATCACAATAAGTGTTTACACACCTGCTGCCTGCACAATCATTTTTACTGTTACTATTCATTGTAATTACTCAACTGAAGGATCATTTGCACTACTACTCACTTATATTATTACTAATATAAGCAATCAGCTGCTCTGTTATTACCCATTTTAAACCTTAAAAAACTCTGCTGTAATTGCACATCTGTGTTTCTTGTCTGCATTGTGATATCTCACTTTAGTCTGTTGAGACTGTTTTGCACTGAAAACAGGCAATTTCTAATTCCTAATGACGGATTCTGATAGTCTGTCTCTAAAACAAAACATATCATTTCCTATTCTTGCAAAATTCTTTATATTATATTTTTATTAGTAGTAGTTGTGTCATGGCTAGTTAGTGTTAATTTTGTTTTGTGTACTATCTATAGTTTTTTTAAGTAGCTAGTGTGTGAACCTCTGTATGGATGCTGCTGTGACATATTTTCCCCTCGGAGGGACAATAAATGCTATTCTATTCTTCTCACATTAAATCCACTTTGACTCAACAAATGGCATATGGTGCAATCGGACACTAATGTTCCTTGAGCTTGAGGTTTACCTTTAATTTCTTTTAGAAGTTTTTCTGGGCTCTTTTGTTACCATTTGTATTATCCGACTTTTTGATTTGTCATCAATTTTCCTCCTGTGAATCCAGGGAGGTTGGCTACAGTCCCATGGATCCAAAATTTCTGAATATGTGCAACTGTAGTCACAGAAACATCAAGCTGCTTGGAGGTGGTCTTATAACCTTTAACATGCTCGTCTATAATTTTCTTTCTAACCTCCTGAGACAACTCTTTCCTTTGCTTACAGAATTACTTCTAATTTAATACGCTAATTTATGGACTAAAATAGTACTAAACACATTTGTGTACTATAAATTGGGGTGGCTGTGGCGGAGTGGTTAGGGAGGTCGTCCTGTTGTCCGTAGGTTGCCGGATCGTTTCCCCCGTTCCAGCCGCCTCAGTCATTATGTCCTTGAGCAAGACACTTCACCCACCTTGCCCACTGATGGTGGTCAGAGTGTTCCTGTGGCACTGGTGCATGATAGCCCCGCCCCCGTCAGTGTGGCCCAGGGCAGCTGTGGCCACATTGTAGCTTATCATCATCAGCGTGGGTGAATATTGAAGTGTAAAGCACTTTGGAGTCCAGAGGGACTTGATAAAACACTATATGTTGAAGCCATTTACCATTTATAAATTGCTTAAATAAATCAAGACAGCAAAATATTGTAAAATTTATTTTCATGGCATTAATATAATGTATGTGAGCAGACAAGCTATCAAAACAAAGAATATATTTTACACAAAACGAACTAAGCGTCAGCAGCATCACAACAATTCTTTTTTAGAGATGATGACTGAAGTAGGCAGAGAGAAGCCCAAAAACAGGACTGCAGATACGAACTGAAGCGGCAGGCTTTACAACCCAGTCCGCTCCAAGTTTGTGGCAATTACCAAAGAAATGTCCAGACTTTCAAGGTCTCCGACAAGGCTATTCTGCTACACTGCCATGGTTAGCTAACAGTAGTAGCAGCTCATGTTGTACCCTCAGTCCTGTTTTTGCACCAGAATGTAGCTGACTGTACCTGGGTCAGATTAAAACTCAAAATCCAACTCTTCTTCTCTCTGGGATTGATCATTTGTGGCATTACAGAACTGACTCCACAGATTTAAAAAGTGCAGATTCAGATAATGTTGCTCTCGGGGACAGATGAAACCATTTCAACACTGTGGATTTCAACTAATAATTAACCCAGGTGAGGGAACGTTGCCATGGATTACAGGTTCTGACAGCACTGCAGTTTGCTTCCCCTCTGGCCGTCCATGGTGGGCGGAACGCTGATGTCCACAACGTTGTTTCCCGGGGACTCGTCGTGGGCGGACCGCTCAGCAATCTGCTTTTGCGATACAATGCGATATATTTCTGTTTTTGAAGAGATAAAAGAGAAAGAACGTGATCATTCTCTCAAAATAATCCCTAACAGGATAACTTTCTCCAACCTTATAGTATCTAAAAAGATGAAATAACCCAGCCGAAAAGGGAAATTGTCTTTGTAGGAGGAAGTTACAGTTGCAATTCTAAAATTTAGGATCATAAAAATGATACCCGAGTTAAAAAACAATTAGAATTACCAAGTCTCAGCCTCTTGCTTACTTCACTACCATTGATTAAATTGTTATCTTAAAAAATAGGCTTAAAATGAGTCTGTAAGTTTTGTAAGACAGGGATATGTAAACAAAATTAAAGGCCTAATCATTAACCCTTGTTAAATATCTTAAAATAATCCCAAAAGGTTTATCATCCAAGAGATTCATGAGAAATTTTGCTAACAAGCAAAGTTAATTCTAAATGAGGAAATTTTGAACAAGTCTCTTGTGCAATATGTTAGCCCTCAAAATCATGTTTCGGGTGAATCTCAGACAATTTTGTGTTTTAAAATCAGCAGTCCATTAACTTCATATAGCTAAAAGTTAATCAGTTGTAGACGTACATCCAATTATTAATTTCAGCAAATTATATTAGAATTTGTCTGTTGGATCCTGTAAAATTATGTTATTAAACAGACACAGGCAAAAACAATWTCGTCCACCTTCACTTTTAAATGGTGGGAAAATCTTTACCAAACAGTTGGTTTATGAACGTATACTTATGAAGCTGTAATCTGACGGAATTAAAGTGGTTATAGTTCACTTTTCATGAGTCTAGTTTACATTTAAAAACATTTCTCAGCAACACTAAAGAGCTAAATTACCCCAACAATGTCAGAATACTCTCCAATGGCATGCTGCTAAAACCCAACAGGATAGGCTAACTGTGATGGGAAAGTTACGATTCTGCAACATAAAAATATTATTTACTGGCCAGAATTATCTTCTCAGCTTCACGTGGATTTATTTAAACTGTGAATTTTACAGTGATGGGGGTAAATGCTTCAACACACACCTTTTGAAGTGAAGTTCTGCAGAAACATTGTGAACAAATAATATCTTACCTGTTGTAGATAGCTCATTGAACAACCTCAGTTTGAAGAAACTGTTTAATTAAGAACATTTTTAACAAACTTTTATGTTAATATCAGTTTTAAATTACACTGTTATGTTAAAAGAAATATGACATAATATACAGGTATACCAGCTGTCATTGGAAGTGATACAGCTAGCTGCTGCTACTGCTTTTTAAACTTTTACAAATACATGATAATGTAGACTTATAAATAGCAAAACAGCAACAATCTACTTTGGCCAAGCCCCCACTCTAAACAGCCATTAGCTTGTCACTCAGGCTCAGAACTAAACTCATAAAAAAGAGTAAAAAAAATAACAACAACTGGACTTTCAATTCTAAAGTTGAAGCATCCAGGAGGCTTTTTCAATTCAAACTAAACTCATATTTCTCCAAACTGAGGTCATTGAACAAGCTATTACAACAGGTAAGATGTTAATTATTAAAAACAGAACCACGGCTCAAAAGGTCTAAACCAGGGGTGTCAAACTCATTGTGACCGAGGGCCACGTGAGCGTTATGGTGGCCCTCGAAGGGCCACTTGTAATGAACTTTGACGTTTCATGTTTAACTTTGACTAAACAGTGTCTTAACACGTCTTCTTTTAAACACTGATAGGAACTAAGTGTATAACTGACTAAATCTGTAATAAATACAGAAATAATATTTAGTTTATGGTTGATGCTGACTTTAAACAGCTCATTTTCAGACATTAATACTGTGCTATCCAACTAAATTGCTCAGTTACTTAAAGCCAACAGCTCAGGGACAGGAATGTATTAAATTTATCTTTATTTAATTTATTTTATTAAATTTATTTTGTTGCATTTAATCATAATTTTAAAGTTTACCATTGATATAAGAAACAATTTTCATGTAAAGTTAAAAAAATAAAATGAAAAAATGTTGGGGGGTGGGGTACCCCCCCAGCGGGCCACACGGGAGTCACCCACGGGTCACATTTGGCCCACGGGCCTTGTGTTTGACATATGTGGTCTAAACTATTGTTTGGTTGTTCTGAGGATACCATCTTATACAGAATATAAACTTCCTGAACTCAGAACAGCTAACAGATCGGTATGTTTGCCTGTATAAGAGATGGTTTCTGTAGTTGGTCATAAAAACAACTGTGTTAAGTCACTTTCATCTGACTGGAATCTCATCGTCTCTAAAGTTTGAAACTTCTGCAAATGAACACGATTAGAGCTTTGATAGCGAGCGCATGAATGAGGAACTGAGACATGTAAAACRGCTGCTTCAGGTTCTGCAGGAGGGGAAGAGTCGGACAGAAACGCAGAGTTTGTGGAGGAGAACCTGCCAAATGGCAGCTCAGTAACCACTGTGGTCTCTGTTTGCAGCCGTACCTGTAAGAATATTTTTGAAGGCTTCTTCAACATTTGTTGAGTCCAAGGCTGATGTTTCTATAAACGACAGATTGTTCTTCTCTGTGGATTAACAAAAGTGAAACTTTTTTAAACATACACTCAAATAAACACTTTACAGATAGAATACAGTCCACAGTGAGCTTACACCAACAGTCAGAGCTTGAGCGTGTGTTTGTGGAGGTTTCGGTACCTGCGAAGGCGCGGGCTTCATCTGTGGGCACGGCCCTGAGGTGACGCAGGTCACTTTTGTTGCCCACCAGCATGATGACGATGTTGTTGTCGGCGTGGTCTCTCAGCTCTTTCAGCCAGCGCTCCACATTCTCGTAGGTCAGGTGTTTGGCTATGTCGTACACTAACAGCGCCCCCACCGCCCCTCTGTAGTATCTGTAAGAAGAGCAAAGGCAGATTGCACATATTTTACTGTGTTATTACTTATTTTCCTACCCTCATCTATGGTCATGAGCTTTGGGTCATGACCGAAAGAACGAGGTCCCGGATACAAGCGGCCGAAATGGGTTTCCTCCGCAGGGTGGCTGGTCTCTCCCTTAGAGATAGGGTGAGAAGCTCAGTCATCCGGGAGGGACTCAGAGTAGAGCCGCTGCTCCTCCACGTCCAGAGGAGCCAGTTGAGGTGGCTCGGGCATCTGGTAAAGATGCCTCCTGGACGCCTCCCTGGTGAGGTATTCCGGGCACGTCCCACCGGGAGGAGGCCCCGAGGAAGACCCAGGACACGCTGGAGGGACTATGTCTCTCGGCTGGCCTGGGAACGCCTTGGAGTTCCCCCGGAGGAGCTGGAAGAAGTGGCTGGGGAGAGGGAGGTCTGGGCCTCCCTTCTGAAGCTGCTGCCCCCGCGACCCGACCCCGKATAGGCGGAAGAAAATGGATGGATGGATGGATTACTTATTTATAAATGCTCAGAAGAAGTAATGCATAAACTGTCTAGTATTTAAAGTAATCATCTTCTGTATGATCTTATCAGTCTGTAACAGTTATAGAAAACCCACTCTTTTGTTACAGGTGTTTGGTTTTTTTTTTCATCATTTGTGTTGAGGTGTGGACCCAGAACCACTTTAACCTTTGACATCAATAAAGACAAACAAAAAATCTCAGCCTTTTATCAATTATTAGATTTAAGTCAAAATGTCAACTATTATTGGAATGCTGCCATGTTGTGTTTTTGGGAAGGAGCATCTGAGCACTCATTACAAGTCCCGCCTACAAATCCTCAAAGCTCACTGACAGGCTGTCATATTATCAATCACAGTATAAAATTCAAAAAACTATTAAAACTAAACTGATGAAAATTTATAGATACAGCAGCAATGCTAGAATTACCCAATTCAACAAAAATTGGCACTAGAATAAAAATATTCAATTTATTTATTTATTTATTTATTTTTTAATTCATTCATTCATTCATTTTTTAGTTATGAAAATGTTTACATTGAGGGTGGGACTTAAAAACTGTTCAGATAGTTTATCACCTTCAGGCCTCTGATCCTGTCTCTAGTTATAATACAGTATATCTTGATAATTGCAACGCTCATTGCCTTCACTTTTTTTTCTTTTCCAGTAATTCAGATTCTGACTTAAACCAATTTCAACTGTTCGACAAAGAGTTTCACGTTTGACACTGAAACATCTTACTGTAATAATATACCAAGGAGATTATGGTCAGGTTATTAGTCTGAGCTCCTCAAAGTCTGAGACCATGGCTCTTAAAGTTTCATCGTTTCTCTGAGCATTGTGCGCTCTGACCTCAGGGTGAACTTGATGRGACATCCGGTCTTGGAACGTTTGAATATTGTCCTCCAACTGTACCTAACCTTTCGCAGTAAAATAACAGAACCAGCTTTGTGGACAGGAACAATTGGTTTTCTGTGATGGTTGCTCATGTATTTCCTCCATACCATTGTGTTAAATCACACCTGAATACTCCAAACCAGCAAAACAGCTAAACTTCTGCTTTCGTGTACTCACTTGATGATCAGTTTTAAACAATGCATTTAATGAGCAGAACTTTGCTAAAATCTATTCTTTTTTTTTTTTGTGAATTCTGCTTTGAGTCCAGATGCATAAAACCTAAAATTTTAACTTATGCAGTATTTTAGTTTTGACACATTGCTTGCTTCTACAGATTAAGTGCTGTGGGTAAATATTACAGCGGGTAAAATAAGAATTGAACACGTCACCATTTTTCTCAGTAAATATGTTACTAGAGGAGCTAATGACATGAAATTTTCACCAGATGTCGGTAACAACCCAAGTGATCCATACATACATAAAGAAATCAAACGATAAATGTTCAGAAATTAAGTTATTTGTAATAATGTGGAAGGGCACAGGGAAAAAGTATTTGAACACACTTACTGAAATTTATCTAATACTTTGTACAAAAGCTTTTGTTGTCAATGACAGCTTCAAGATGCCTCCTGTATGGAGAAACTAGAGGCATGCATTGCTCAGGTGGGATTTTGGCCCATTCTTCCACACAAACAGTCTTCAAATCTTGAAGGTTTCGTGGACCTCTTCTATGAACTCTGATCTTTAGTTCTTTCCATAGATTTYCTGTTGGATTCAGGTCAGGTGATTGGCTGGGCCATTCCAGCAGCTTTAGTTTCTTTCTCTGAAACCAACTGAGAGTTTCCTTGGCTTTGTGTTTGGGCTCATTGTCTTGCTGAAATGTCCAGCCACGTTTCATCTTCATCATCCTGGTAGATGGAAGCAGATTTTTATCAAGAATGTCTCTGTACATTTTTCCACTCATCCTTCCTTCAATTATTTGAAGTTTGCCAGTACCATATGCTGAAAAACAGCCCCACACCATGATGTTCCCACCTCCAAACTTCACTGTTGGTATGGTGTTTTTGGGCTGATGTGCAGTGCCATTTGACCTCCAAACATGATGTGTATTCTGGCATCCAAACAGTTCAATGTTGGTCTCATCTGACCAGTCTATATTCTCCCAGTATTACATAGGCTTGTTTAAATGTTGTGCAGCAAACTTTAAAGGAGCTTCAACATGCTGTTTCTTCAGCAGTGGAGTCTTGCRTGGTGAGCGTGCATACAGGCCATGGTGGTTCAGTGCATTACTTATTGTTTTCTTTGAAACAATCATACCTGCTAATTCCAGATCTTTCTGAAGCTCTCCACAAGTGGTCCTTGGCTCTTGGACAACTCTTCTGATAATTCTTTTCACTCCTCTGTCAGAAATCTTGTGAGGAGCACCTGGTCGTGGTCGGTTTATGGTGAAATAATGTTCTTTCCACTTCTGAATTATGGCCCCAACAGTGCTCACTGGAACCTTCAGAAGTTTAGACATTCTTCTGTAACCGATGCCATCATTATGCTTTGCAACAATAAGGTTGTGAAGGTCTTGAGAGAGCTCTTTACTTTTACCCATCATCAGATGTTTCTTGTGTGACACCTGGCCATCATTTGGGACTGAACCAGCTGATATTAGTTTGCACTGACAAGGGGCAGGCTTGCTTTCTAATTACTGAGAGAGTTCAGCTGGTGTCTTGGCTTTCCATGCCTTTTTACACCTCCCTTTCTTCATGTGTTCAATACCTTTTCCCTGTGCCATTCCACATTATTACAAATAACTTMATTTCTGGACATTTATGGTTTGATTTCTTTGTATGTATGGATCACTTGGGTTGTTACCGACATCTGATGAAAATTTCATGTCATTAGCACCTCTAGTAATATATTTACTGAGAAAAATGGTGACTTGTTCAATACTTATTTTACCCGCTGTATAAACGTCTACAAAATCACCCTCATGGAGAGGTTTAAAGGACTGTTTATTTTAACCTTTGTAGTTTATCGTAGAACATTTTAAGTGCAGCCATTTTCTTGGGACAGCTAACTTAACAAAAACTTTATATTTGTTGCCAAAAACCTTCAAAATGTGAATTGTTTTTTAAAATATTTCAGTCTTAAGGATGGAGTGACACTGTGTGACGGTCCAGGTGAAGGTTTCACATGATGAGCGGGTTTATGAAGGACAGACTCACGCTGACGTGATGGCTCTGTAGCGCTCCTGTCCTGCCGTGTCCCAGATCTGGGCCTTTATCATCTTGCCGTCCACCTGAATGCTGCGTGTGGCGAACTCCACGCCGATGGTGCTTTTGCTCTCGAGGTTGAACTCGTTCCGTGTGAATCGAGAGAGCAGGTTGCTCTTTCCTACGCCCGAGTCTCCGATTAACACGACTGTGGAGGGAAAGACAAGTGGATGAAGACGTGTGCGCCATAGGTGTAATTTGCAGAGGGGTTCATTTGATCAAGTCTAAATACCCCCCCCCCCCCCCATAAAATGACATAATTTGCTCAAACACAATAGAAATTAACTGGTTAAGTAGACAGATGCAACTCTCTTGTTGTCTTTAGGTAGTTTTAACCTGAATTAAATATTTACAGTCTCATATATGTACGTTTAAGCATAATTACTAAAAATGACATGCAGGATTTTGCATTCCTTGGTGTGCGCAAAGTGTGTGTGCAGCGAGAGACAGGTCCTGGACTGTTTTTCTATAAACTGAACCAATTMCACTGAGTTCAAAATTATTATGCAGTTTGACTTGTGAAGATGTTTTTGATTGAAATAACTTTCAGTTTCAGTAAACTACTGCTGCAAATTCAACAAATTACCATTTTCAGTTCTTTACAACCTTGTTTTTTTTTTTGCAGTAACATTTGAATTATACTTTAACAGCTGATGACTTGAAAATTATGCTGTCATTTACATCAGCTATTTAATAACATCAGAGGAAAACATGCTTTGCGTAATTTGGAGCGTGTGTACATTACAAAATATTTATAAAGATGGGAACATTTTTAGGAGTTTAAGCTCTTTTTTTATAACTTAAGTGCCCTAAAATGAATCCTTTTCAGATTTATAATCAATCACAGACCCTGAGTCTTAAGAACACAAGAGAGCAGCCTTCCCTGAAACCATCCGGACACAAATTAGTTGATCTCTTCACGAGGAATGTTTTGTTGTTCTCTGAGGAACCACCAATGCATAAAGCATCAGAAACATTTTTGTCACTAAGAGAAATSTGGTAGGCTAGTCAATATAATTAATCACTCAGAACTCAGCATTGTCAGTGTATTTTCACAGAAAATACTCTCTATTTGATGTTAAATTTGAGAAAATAAAAAATGCAGCCTGATCATCAAGGCATAGCCTAAGATAAACTATAGAAAAGTTACTGAAAGAAATAAATCAGCCTCTGACATTTTCATGAGTCCATTAAAGGAACCGCAGCTGAGTGAAATTGGGTTCATTCTGATTAGTAAGTGTAAAAATAACTTGATCACGAGCAGGCCCATTGTTTTAAGCTGTAGTAGGAATGAGTCTTTGGGGCAAAGTGTCAGGAGAGAGGTGGAGCCTTTCTGTTTTCCTTTCTTTCTCAGCTAAAGGAAACCGAGCCGAACTTTTGCTTTTGTCCTGCTGTCGGCACCGGCTGGTCCGGGCTGCAGGAAGCTGATAACACGCCTCATCAGGACCTGAATCGACAGTTTCAGGGGGCCTTCCTGTTTGGGACAGGCAAAGAGAGAGAGAGAGAAACCAGAGAGGGATGGATGGATGGAGGAGGTAGAGAGGCAGAGATCCCTCGCCTCCGGCAGATGCTCCATTCATCCCACAGAGGATACTTTGTTACATCTA
The DNA here is from genome assembly GCF_001266775.1 of Austrofundulus limnaeus. NCBI lineage: Eukaryota > Metazoa > Chordata > Actinopteri > Cyprinodontiformes > Rivulidae > Austrofundulus > Austrofundulus limnaeus. Next base: position 181,158 of record NW_013952608.1, read on the forward strand.
AATGGCCTTTGAGTTGTCACAAGCCTGGGATGTTAATGTGCCACAGGAGCTGATATCAGGATCAAAGGAGCCATTCTGGTCCCAGACAAGCATCTGGGTTCTTTAGCAGGTTTATTGATAGTCAGAAAACACAAAAAAAAAAAAAAAAAAAAAAAAAAAAAAACAGAAGAAGTCCAGGGCTGCAGTGATGATGAAGCTCACTGATCAGGAGCAGGTAGGCTAATCAAGGCCTTTGATTAATCTCCAGAGGACAAACATCAAATAAAACAGAACAGATCTTCTCTATAAGTTGATGAAAGTTTAATAAAGGGCTGAACGCGGATATGGTTGCGCATTCTTAGCCTATAAATGCAGCTGCAGGCGCTGTGTTCCAGCATTGTGTTAGGATCAGAAGCGACTATAATCATCCGGGCAGGCTGAGAGGAAAACACCCTGTTTCCTTCAAAAACACACAGCTGCTCGGAGACAAACACACACACAGATTCATCTGTGGAACAAAGCTTTGACTATATAGCGGGGAATCTTTTTTATTTGTCCCTTGTCTTGTCTCTCTCTCTCTCTCTCTTTTTATTTATTATTTTATTTTATTTTATTTTTTACCTTTGAATAAGAAATCGTATTCGTCGTCTCGGTTCCCCATTCTAGACGAGGCCGCCGCTCCAGCGCTTTGCTCCGGAAGAGGATGAGTAGAAGGTGTCGCTCTGAATTCTCGCTTTATGCCCGAAAAAATATTTACAAATGTTTAAAGATTTGTGCTCGGACTCTGCGCCAGTGTGTCGGCTGTCAAAGAAGGCGAGCTGCTGCTGCTGCTGCTGCTGCTGTTCGCAGAAAGGGAGAGCTCCCAAAACTCTGCAGAGGGAGGGGAGGAGTCCCTGCGCGTCACATACCTGCCGCACGAGGGCGCTCTGCGCGCGCATGCCATCAGCACATACCTGCCAATCATCTGCTCCCTCCTCAGTCAGCAGAGGTGGGAAGATACAGTAACGCATTGTTTCCCAAAGTTGGGGTCGGGACCCAAAGTGGGGTCCCGAAACGTCAAGGTGGGGGGTCCTGAAAAGATTTTCTGAATTAATTACATTTTTGCCTTAGTTGTTACAAAGGAGTGAGGTTAGTGTATTGAAAATGGATAAATGTAGTATAAAAATATTGTTACTATGCCCATGTTTTGTTGACCTGATACAAATGTTTATCATTCAAAAATAGCTGGGGGCACAGGTCTCTGCTACTGTTATTTTGTGGGTCAAAAGCTGAAAAGTTTGGGAACCACTGCACTTTGGTTCCCAAAGTTGGGCTTGGGACCCAATTATGGGTCATGAAGCACCTTGGATAATCTCCAGAAATCAATTTAAAGGGTAATAAAATAATTTCTGATGTAATATTTTCCCTATAATTATTACAAAAACATAAAATAAGTATAAATAAGTATTTATATTTGTGTATAAGCTGTTTAGCTTGTTAAAAAGCCTGTGTTTTTAGGGTTATTAATGAAGTTCGTATACCCAGACCAGTAATATTTGGGGTCACAAGTTTTTGCCATGGATATTTTGTGGGTCAGAAGATAAAAAGTTTGGGAACCACTGCAGTAACGTACTCAAGAAAGCCAAGCTGAATATTTGCTTGGAGAGAGGTCTCTCAATTTCTTGACAGAATYCTCTTATCTAAAACTGAAGGTTTCTCGAGAAATATTTACCCCACATGTTCTTTATATATACTTCAGAAGACAATTAAATGAATCACTCAAAAAAATGTAACTTTATTTGGAGGAATAGACATCATTATAATAGGAAAAACAGTGTTGTTAAATCATTAGGGTAAGGTGGTCTAAATGCCATTGTCTTTGACACTGTTGTTGCTCAAATTAAATCATTTGACAACCATACACGCGGACTTTCTGTGCATTTATTCCAACGTGTTTCTGCATTCTTGGTAAATCGTGCCACCACAGTTTTTTGGCGTTGTCGGCAGGGTATAGAATATTGCCATAACAACACAGTGWACGATGCTATAAAACTGAGATAATTACGAAACAGATTGAAACTCTTCATAAAGGTTATTGTTGGATAGTTGAGAGTGAAGTTGACTAGCAATGAGAACTTTGGAAATATAAGGCAGATTAGAGATAGGATGAAGATTACTGAAGTTAGTAGGGTCAAGACTGTGTTTCTTGATGACGGGAGGTAATGGCAGCAGATTTAAAAGCTGTGAGCGGATGATGCTGGTTTTCTCAAGGATACAGGTGTGTGACACGAAAACTTTTGGAACTTAAATTGAATTAAAGAACTAAAAGTGAAATAAGTCTAATTGAATTTTTAATATAACAAAATACAGTTTCAAAGCAAAGTAATTCAGAAACGATTAAATTCAGTTTCATTTAGTGAAATGCATTTTCAAACCAATTATTCAATTTCAAATTATACAAATACAGATTCAATCTTGTCATTCAAATTCATTTTCTAATGACACAAGTTTCTCCCCATTTCTGCCTAGATTTTAATGACAGGCCTCCAGCAGTGAGATAATCCATGCAGCTGATCTATTTTTCGTTAGTACTGGTTGATTCTTCTGACAATAAACACTGCTAAATACAGCCTTATTATTACAAAAAAAACTTACCGATATAATGTTACAATGTCCGAGCATTTTCCTGCATGATTGTTGCAAGCAAACGCCTGCACAATGGTGTTCTGTCTGATGGTTATGCCAGAATGTATGGGGATTGACTCCTTCAACATGGCGTCGTGTTTAGCACTCTAAAGTCACGTGACAGCGCCTGACTTCTTTTCCGTTCTGCTCTCCCATTGGTCAAATACGTCATCAGCTGTCTCTGTGAGGGCGTACCCAGGAAGCACGTGCTTCATTCCAAGATCAAGATGGCAGCCTCTGTATGTCGGTGTTACGAGGTGAGTCAACCATTCAGTCCTTCGTTACCGCTCTAAGGGATGAAGCGCTTCAATAAATGATAGAAATGTACTTCCACAGCTTTATATCCAGTTTGGTTGTGTGCAGATACATGTATATGCTTATTGGTTTAGTTTTAGGCTGACAAAGCGCGAGATGAGAACAGGCCTTGTTCTTGTTGCATCAGTTGTGAGAACTGTAAGATACTGAAGGATTTTGTCAAGTGCTGAGTGTAAGAATATAATATTAGTGAAGGGGAAAGCAGAGGTCACAAAGGTGCAGAACTTGGGGAAAACGGGGAGTGTGATAAAGAGGTGAGTAAAGGCTGGATGGAGAAAAGTTTCAGAAGTAATTTGTGACATCAGGGTGGCAGCAAAGGTCAAAGGTTCACAAGAGAGCAGTGAGACCAGTTCTGTTGTAAGGATGTGGATACATTTTTTAATCCTACACCAATATTAAAYCTGACAGTGGATTCCAAAAGAACATCATAAACCATACAAAATAACACCWAAATCATGTGATTATCTCAGGTATGAGGGAAGTTGTTGTTGTTTGTTTAGGTGAAATCAGCTCTTGTTTTCTTGCTGCAGTTCACAGCAGAACCAATGGGGCCTTTGTGACCATTTCACCTGGTTATTTGTTTTTTTCCTCATAACTTCCTTAACGTTCAAGATATCGCCATGGAATTTTTAGGAAAARATTCACATTCTGTCCTGATGCATCTCAGTAGTCCAGGTAAAAAATCTAAAAGAAAAAAATTGTGTAGGTCTTCTGGACGGGTTCTCCTTTTTAAGAAACGTTTCGTCTCTCCTCCAAGAGACTTCTTCAGTCTGAGAGCCTGAAAAAAAGCCTGAATTTTGCCTGAAACTCTCAGACTGCAGAAGTCTCTTGGAGAAGAGACGATATGTTTCATTAAAGAAGAACCCGTCCAGAAGACCTATACAATTTTTTTCTTTTTGATTCACATTCTGGTTTTTGTAGGAAGCATCTTGTATCCTAAAAACTAAGAAAACCTGATAATTGCTGATGCAAAAGTAGCAGAAAAAGTATAAACTAAACTTAATGACAGAGTTTGAATCAATTCGCACACCTCTCTCGGATCACGAGTTTGTCGTGACTGTTTTTTTCTTTCTGTAATTTTTATGTTTCTGCACAGTATCTTGCCTTATTTTCATTTTATCCAATTTCATCTTGGTAGCCTGTTACAGTAATGATTATTCTTACTTTTATTTTGATGTATGTTTTTTTTACTGTTACTATCTTTAATTCTACTATTATTTGCTACAACTGATAATATCACATAGCAATACACTGTTTCTGTGGATTGATATATGTATCTGCTGCTGCTGCTACTACACCTGAATTTCCCCAGGTGGGACAATAAAGGCTGTTTCTGTTCTATTCTATTATAAAATAGTTTTACAAGGCAAACTGCAGCATTAAATCAACTTAATGTGTCTTAGAAAGCAAGGAAATTACTGTATTTATTCATGTATAATACTAGAAATTTAACCCTAAAAATCATCCATAAAGTGGGGGGGATAGTATTGATAATTAGATTTTTATGCTTTGTAAGCTCAAAAAATGATTGCATTATACTCCACTCAAGATTGTATTATACATGAACAAATACGGTAAAACAATTTAAAAACCATGTGGACGTCTGTTTTGTAAACAAAGCTCCTCAACCAATGATAGTGTCTTAAATGTGTCAAGTGGCAAAGACAAGCGTCAGCTCACTTTGCTAACAAGTGCTACTCCAGATTTAAAAAAACACACTTCAACGTTTCAAATCATTATCAAATTTGGAACAAGGCAGATAAAATAATGTTCTTCATGGCAGCTTATCTCTTTAAGGCGTCACTAGAAAAACTCGGGTGATTTACTTTTATCCTATTTTCAAAAATTTRTCTCTTCAAAACGCATCAACAAAAATTAAAAACTCGAAGACGAGGCTGTAGCTAACTACCTGATGTCAGCGCGGTTTGTTGAAACTCGTGGAAATAACGAAGCAGGAGKAAATAAGCAAACGCACCGAGCAGCCTCGCGAAATCTGGTCACAGCAGTTTGGGAAGAAAATGGCAGCAGCTGCTGACGAAATGTCAACATCCCTACCAAATTAAGTGACAAGAATGGATAAGAATCAGAGTACAACACAGTTTAAATGACTGGAAGATAAAKTTAGAGACCAAACTGAGGTGGACTGGAYGGAGCTTACAGCAGCACAGAAACATTTTTAGACTAATACAGAACAAGCTGTGTGTACACCCACAGCATTTGGATATAACCTGTAACAGCTCTGATTGTGTCTGAGTTACATTGTTTCTGATTTGCAGTTGATTGGCAGAAACACTGTGGCGCTCTGCGCTCGGTCTGTGGTCTCTACGCCGTGGAGAGGAGACGCTTACAGGTTACACAGGAGCCCAGCTGCAGCTGTACAGGTACAACTTCTCCCATTTATCACAGAATCACTCACTGGATATGTCAAGAGACCGAGCGGCAGATTTGTCTGTTGGTTTGTTTTAGGTCCGATATGCTTCAGGACAGAAAGGTTTCCTGGGGGAGTTTGTTGATAATCTCCGTCAGGAGTTCAGTAAGAACCAGGAGATGAAGGAAAACATCAAGAAGTTTAGAGAAGAGGCCAGGAGGCTGGAGGACTCTGATGCCCTTCAGCAGGCCCGTAGGAAATATGTAAGGATGTTTTACCACTTCTAGTCTCAGTAGGTTTTCATCATAGTTGATACGTTTTARTTAATTTGGTAGGCATGTATACATTTTGAATGATGACAGAACCTCTTTTTTTTTCTTAGAAATCTATAGAGGCTGAGACAGCAAAGACATCAGAGGTGTTTAAGAAGACATTGGGCTCTCTGTCAGAGACTGTCAAAGAGGTAAGATGTTAAAAGTTCACAAAATATAACTGTAAATAATCAGAAACTAAACCTGATTGATTCTTCTCATATTGGGTTTTGTTTTCATCATAATTTACTTGTAGTTGTTTTAATCCTTACCAGTTATTTTGTTTCTCTGCTAAAGAGTCTTGAGGAGGTGAGTCGTACCAACATTGGGAGGAAGATCAAGGAAGGTGTGGAAGAAGCAGCCAGGACGGCCAAGCACTCTGCTGAGTCTGTGTCAAAGGGTGGAGAAAAACTGGGCCAAACCAACGCGTTCAGGACCATCTCCCAGGTCAGAAAACATCTGGTTCATAAGAGTCAGGCTGAAAATGATCAGAATCTCAAATGGCATACTTTTTTGTCAACTGGATTTAAGCTCCTGCCTTGTCTGCTGTTAAATAGGATCAGTAACAGACTTTCAAGTGTTTTTCATGTTCATTCTCCTCAGCACTTCTAATGGTTTCCATAAAAACATAAAGATTGTCCATACTTAGCAGATTCTCATTTAAATTTAGTCCCAGAACTGTGAAAAAAAAAACCACACAAAATAAACTGAGTCTAACAAACAGGCTGCTAATCATTTGTGTTTGCAAACCTATATTTGTACTGTTATTGTGACTGAACTCTGCAGGGTGTGGAATCCATGAAGAAGGAGATAGATGTCGGAGATGCCGGCGCTTACAGAGCCCCCGCTCAGCTGAGGATGAGGAGCGACTTCGCCTTCAAAACTGCCGACTGCGACACCCGGGTGTTTGAAGCCAACGAGTAAGAAACGGTTGTTTTCACTCCCTATGTGGGAAATGTACCAATAAACACATTTTAGTTTGAACTGTCCTTCCCTCAAATGTCAACAATTTCCTTTGTTTTTCTTTATGGTTTGTGATGTAGAGTGGCTATGGGTGTCATTCTGCATAAAGACTCAAAGTGGTACCAGCAGTGGAAGGACTTTAAGGACAATAATGCAGTTTTTAACAGTAAGTTGGTTTATTCATTCAGACATTGTGGATTTCGTTTTAAATCRTAAACAGCTAACATTATAGATTTCATGAACTTCCATTTAAAAGCAGCAGGTGGCAGCAGATTGTTTACAAGGAAAAAAAAGTGCAGACGTTAGATGTTCAACTACAATAATCAGTGTTTCTGCTGCAAAGCTACCGGCTTAAAATATTATCACAAGATACCTGCATTTTACTTGTTTTAAACAATAAGATTTTCTCTTTTTTTTTGTTGTTGTTGTTGTTGTTGCCTTCAGGTTTATTTGCAATGAAGATGAAATATGATGAGAGCGACAACGTGCTCGTCAGAGCATCCCGATTCATGACCGACAAAGTCACGGACTTTTTAGGTAATTCTCCATCCTGTTTATTGGTATTTATTTATTTTTTCTTCTGGCTGTTGTTTTAACCACATTAATTGTTAAAGTACATCTCTCTGTATTGAAATGGAATCGTATAACAGAAGCTCATTGTTTGTTTGTTTTTTTTTGTTCAAATGGTAGATTCATTGTTTTATTCTGTTGTATGTTTCTAGGTGGACTTTTCTCAAAGACAGAAATGTCTGAAGTTTTGACAGAAATTACGAAGATTGACCCCAATTTTGACAAGGACTCTTTTCTTAAACAGTGCGAGAAGGATATTATCCCTAACATCCTGGAGGTAAACAAAGCCAATCTTCTCTTATAGAGCTGTTTGACTGATCRTGCTCCCTCTGCTCAGTCAGGATACAGAGTGTTGATGGTCTCTGTCCACTCTGCAGGCTATGATTCGTGGAGAGCTGGACGTGTTAAAGGACTGGTGCTATGAGGCTGTGAGTGATTCACCAAGCGTTTAAATATCAGTTTGTAATATTTTAAGCCCTAAATCACAATAGACTGGTCTACATATAACCAGTGGATCACCTTCTTTACATACATATTCATTAAAAATGTAAATCTGTTATCAGAAAAACTTTTTACTCCTCTTTCTCTACACAATCATCTATTCAGACACAGAAACCCTCCCACAGAACTGGTTATTCATCTGCTGTTGTGCATCATGTGCAAAATGTAATGTTTCCATCAAGGTTTGTTCTTATGCACTTATTTTCAGACTTACAGTCAGCTGGCGCACCCGATCCAGCAGGCCAAGGCTCTGGGGCTTCTCTTTCAGTCTAAAGTCCTTGATGTTGATAACGTAGATGTGAGTTCTTCCACTCTCACTCATTTCTTTTTATTTGAAAATGATCTGTTTTAAAATGATAATCCATGAAAAATAATCAAATGTGTTCTTTAATTGGTTTTGGGTTTACTGTCTGTAGTAGTCCATTCACAGATCAGGTTCAATGAAACAGGTTTAGACTTGGATCTAACTGTCAAGTCATCAAAGGATAAGTCTTGTTGAAATGTGTAACTTTGAAAAACACACAACAATAATTATTTTAAGTTTTACTGAATGAAAACACACAACAATAGTTATTTTAAGTTTTACTGAACGAAAACACACAACAATAGTTATTTTAAGTTTTACTGAATGAAAGCAGAGTTGATGATCTGTTTTCTAATCACAGCTCTTTGTGTCGTCTCTTCCTGCCTTGTAGCTAGCAATGGGGAAGATGATGGACCAGGGCCCGGTGCTGATCATCACCTTCCAGGCTCAGGTTGTCATGGTGATCCACGGTCCCAAAGGAGACATCGTGGAGGGAGATCCGGTCAGATTCTGCACAGATGGATTRTTTACTAGGATTTCACTGAAATTGTTTATAAATTTTAAATGTGTGAAAAATATCTAAAACAGTTGATACTAAAACAAAGAAGAGCCGTTTAGTCCTCATTGATCTGACCTTTTCTTTCTCTCCTCTCTTAACAGGATAAAGTGATGAGGATGACGTACGTCTGGGCCTTGTGCCGAGACCAGGAGGAGCTGAACCCCAATGCAGCGTGGAGGCTGCTGGACATCTCCGCCTCCAGCACCGAGCAGGTCCTCTGAGCTGGGGGTGAACTCAGACTGATCCAGAGGGCAGCAGGTGGCGCTGCTCATCATGTCTGCTGTATATTACCCTCAGAGGGCAGAGGGAAACCTTGCTCCTCTGGACTGTTTGCACTCGTTCCCATCRGGACATTAAACACACCGACGGAGGTCAAATATATGACACATTTATAGAAATCTGTTTCCAGTTAGATTAATATGTCACGCTGCTCCGCTCAGAATTCACGACGACTAACTGTGAATAAAGCACCTACGTGAAAACCAACAAAGCTGTGCAGTGTGACAAAAACAGTTTTTGTCACAGGAGTTGGACAAAGTGAATGTGCAGCAGTTATACCAGTAATACCATTCTATGAAAACTATAGAAATCTGCTTTTGTTCATTTTAACACAAGTACTGTAGGAAAAAGTATTTATGTTTATAAAGGTGGAAATGTTTGCCTGGTTCTTGGATCAACATGTGACCAGCTGTRTTAATGTTAAAATTAATTAAGTTGMGTCTGACAGCCTTAGASATGTTAAAAGCAAACTGATCCTAAAACCTGCTTCATTTTTATGTTTTTATATTTTCTCAATGAAACAGTTCTCACAAAGACCAACATGAGACGGTGAAGTGAGCCGATGGGGTTCAAGTCTGAGTTAAACTGGGTTTTATAATGGCTGTAATGTCTCATCTTTTAGTTTTTACATAAAACTGCTGGTTGATTCAACTCCAATCAAATGCAAAATGAGATGAATTTTTAAGAATGAAACAAAACTGTAAAGATTATTTATTTAAAATCATTCCTATCAGTTCGTAGAAAGAGTGTTTTGTACGTGGCGAGAAACTGCAGATGCTTTATATTTTGAAATGCATGTTTTTTCATGTCTCTCCATTCTGAGTCAGGTTTAGTTTTTCATTTATTCTTTAAACTCATCTGTTTATTAAATGTGGCACCTGCTTTCTTTCATTTAGGCAGCTTYATTGTTGAAGCTTCATGTTGCAGATCATTCACGTGTTTGTTTTATGAACGTGGCTTTAGAGTGGGTAAATGGTGACRATATAAACAAAAGTGAGTGTTATATGGACTGCATCATTGCATTGACTGCTGTTGATATTAGTAATGTGTAAACCACTGATGATACTAAACTATACCTGACTTGTGTTATTCTGTTTGGAGTCCTGAGTGTGTCCTTAAGATGTGTGTCCATCACTGTGTTGCTGCAGGACAGTTCTATTACAGCAACTCCCAACTAAAATATGTTCCCATGGCTGCAACACATGCACCAGATAAGAAATCTTAATTATTTTGGAGCACTGGTTAATCTCCCAGTTTGTACAAGGTGCATTAGCTTTTGCAATTAATTAGGAACGCCATCAATTTCTTGAGCTGGAGGGAATGGCTTTATAAATGACAACAGGTGAAAAATAGTCATGACTTTTCACATTTTGTTGCATCAGAATGCTGGTCAGCAGGAAAGCGCACAGTTATTAGTTTGTATAAATTGTCTTGCACTGTGTGCTCAAGCAGAAATTGAAGCATGGRTATTGTGTATTGATGAACTAATAAATCAGTCTGTGTAAAGTTGATATATTTGGTTAAAATGACACGACTTCAGATTCACACAGTGAGTCACGTGGACGACTTCATCCTGCAGCTTTGACAAAAAAAGGGAAGTTCTTAACATGACCACAWCTAAAGCTAGTTTTTCTGTAGCACTGGCCCGTTGTTCTGCACCACAGTTTGACTAGTGGAGCGATGGAAAATGAGCCACAGCAGGAGAGCTCAGTGTGGTTTGATGAACTTCAGGGCAATTAATCCACTCATTAAACCTCCTGGGAGATGACATATGGCCTCAGGCAGGAGAGATCTGGACATGCACAGAGTATCTGTAAAAACAATGACAAATGTCTGTCACTCTGATGTCTATGTGGTTCTAGGGTTTGTCGATTTGTTTTCCAAACTTTGTACTTTAATTATTTTTTCTGCCAAGCTATTAGCCTTGGAGAGCTTCCAGTACATAAATTAATTGATAAAATTACCTATATTTTTTCCCCAAGGCAATTAATCTTGATTTTCTGTATAATCTAGTCAAGGGGAATGGAGAGTTTTTATGTGGACAAAGCATCTCGTGCTTTGTTGTCTATTTTAATCTGTGACTTCATGAAGTC
>NW_013952608.1:192073-199855 GCF_001266775.1 Austrofundulus limnaeus
GGTTAAAATGACACGACTTCAGATTCACACAGTGAGTCACGTGGACGACTTCATCCTGCAGCTTTGACAAAAAAAGGGAAGTTCTTAACATGACCACAACTAAAGCTAGTTTTTCTGTAGCACTGGCCCGTTGTTCTGCACCACAGTTTGACTAGTGGAGCGATGGAAAATGAGCCACAGCAGGAGAGCTCAGTGTGGTTTGATGAACTTCAGGGCAATTAATCCACTCATTAAACCTCCTGGGAGATGACATATGGCCTCAGGCAGGAGAGATCTGGACATGCACAGAGTATCTGTAAAAGCTGTCTCCACTGTCACTCTCCTAAACATAAAGGGATGGTCTGAGTGGGATGGAGAGGAGGGAGGAGGGGAGGATCCTGGACAGTGTGACCCCCCCCCCCCCCCCCAATAAAAAAACAGGATGTGCATCAGGAAGTCCAGACTCTAGTGAGTGCACAGGAGGGAGCCTGTCGCTGTCTCTGGTGCTGAAACGCCTCCACTGCTGCAGGATCATCATCACCTCCGTTCTGAATTCACCTTSTCACCTGTGACATCAGCACTAAAGTAAGTTTTGATGTCATCTAATCATTTTCATTTTGGGACACTTACTTAGGTAACGGATGATTCTGCTGCATCTAAACTTTGTAATTTCTTAATTGCGGTGCTGTAAGGTAACTACATAGCTAAGATGTTAGAAGGTTAGGAGCTGATACATAACTCCCAGTGATTACTGGATCTGTGAACAAAAGGGGCTCCTATTAATTCCCCTGAAAAAATGTCGTAACACTTCATTATTTACTCTTCAGGTACTTGTGCTCTGATCATTCACAAGTCTTAAAAAACAGTTTAATCTGTTACTTAAGAGCAAGATGCCCTGCTTTATTACACAGATTATTACATCACTGAAAAATTAAAATCATTTRTAGATGCTTAATGATACTTTCCCTACAAGAGCAGGAGAAAAAATAGAAATTTCACATTTCTCCATTCGTTCCATTCGCAAAATCTTAGGGTCATGCAACATTTAAATAAAAGTTGTGTGTAAAATAATTCTTCAGCCTTTGCAATATTTTTTGAAGTCCTTGACACATTCAGAGCTATTGTGGTATAATCCACAGGAATCAATGACAGGAACATGTTACGCCACGAGGAAGACCATATGTCACTGGGTTATGTCGGAGAGTATTGACTTTGTGCACATACGTTTTCCACTAAACCTTCTGTTTTTAATAATATTATTTCAGTAAAAATGTATACTGTCTTTAATAGTCCCTTAAAGAATACGTTTTTATTCTTCTATTTTATGTGATTCCATTATCAGACACCACAGTGTGRTTAACCAGAATCAAATCTGCTTCATCAATAATCAAATCAATTAATTCTGATCCTTTTGTTAGAAGAGTGGGTAGTTAAAATGTGGTACAATCAGGAAAAACATTTTGATTGTGTTGTGTAATTGTATTGTCTGTGATTACACTGAAGGATTTAGAAAGAACCAAATCCAGCCGTTGTCCTGTCATGTTTTCTGTCAGCTGATCTAAAAATCAGTTTAATCCTTAAATGCATGAATAAAGCAGGGTTATTCTGGGAAAAAATCTGAACATTCTTCATGTTGACAACTGAGTTGTTGGTCATTCCGCTGCCATGTGAACAYTCAGGTTGTGTTGGGACCACGGGTCGTTTCCTAACTGGTCCTGAGGCAGACATTTTTATCTTCATTGTCCCATCAAGACCTCTATTAAACCTTCCCTTAGCCCCACCATCCAGAGGGACAGGGAGGCAGAACATGTGTTTGTGAGGATCAGCGGGGGCGGTTCGAAGGGAGACAAAACCTCCTGGAATAGAAAACGCTGACTTGGGAAAGTGCCTGCATCAGGAAATGTATTTTCACCCCGTGGCTCATTAAACAGGCCCCAGAGAGGATTTCTGAGCAACAGTGAAGCGATGACATATTTCTCCTCCATCTTCAGAGTCTAATTTCTGTGAGAGGTAGCGTGTTTCTTAAATTTGCTCACAAGAGTTAGACACAAGTTCTGCAGTGAAACTCTCACTTAATACAGCTCACAAGTGGTGTAAAAAATGATCCAATATTTGTAGAAATACTGTATCAGATGTTTAAAAATGAAGTTATGGTATGAACCACTACAGTATCTGTTGAAGATAACCTCAGTTTGGAGAAACAGACTTAAATTACCTTTAGTTTGTTTGGTTTTGACTTCATTTTTGCACTAAGTGTAGTAATTAATGTCTGCTAAAACTGCATTATTGCACAAGTGCCCTTTTCTCTGACAGTTATTTTTTTCAATGAAATCACTCTTCTAATCTCTCTGATGTGCAACATTTTATTTGATTAAGCTCTTCTCACTCCTGTGCACAATTTTTTTTACGTAATTATTTTTATTTTATTACACACTGCTCTATATGCTGCTCTTCAATTTGGTRTTTGCATTTGAAGTTCCTCTTTTGGATGGATAATTATTCTGATTTTGATTCTGAATTTGGACCATGACAACAAAACTACTGTCAGTCTAATTGAGGCCAGGAGCAAATCTGCTGTTTTAATACAAATCTGAATTAAAAAAAAGTTTAATAGGAGCATGTTTACTAAACTGTTGGGTTGCCTCACAAGATTACTCTGGCAGAAATCTTCTGATCTTCCTGCAGGAAGTGTCCTGTGCTGTTTCCAGCCCTGTCACACTTTAACGTTTTAGACAACTTTTGCCAACTTATGACAAGTTTGTCCAACACTAAAGATGTCTACGCTGCAGATGGAATAAAAAAAATCTACTGGAAGTCTCTTTTGGACCGACACATTTAATGCTAACAATTAGACTGAATGCATACATGATAAGAGTAAAATAGTCATAACAAAATTTTCATAAGTCAGCATAAGTTGTCTAAAATGTTATAGTGTGACAGGGCCTTTCAGAAGCAATACAGCTAGCTGCTGCTGCAGTAGGATTTCATGTACATAAATAAACATGTTGTGCTAATTTAACAGAGTGTAAATGTTTTTAAACAGTGTTCATGTGAACCACAATGAAAACATGATTGAACTTATGTTAAAAGATGGCAGCAACACATTTTTTTCTTGACTCGGCTTGTATTAGATAMATTTTTWAAATTSAAAAGTGAAATGATTTCAATCMTTTTTTACAACARGYAAGATGTTGATTGTTCATAACCTTTCTGCAGAATCTCACTTGAAATATTTGAAATATTTAAAAACGTAGAGTAACAAGAAGCCTCTGGAATAAAAAAAGAAGCTTTGACTCCTTTTCTCTTTGCGCCCTCCATCCTTACCTCTCTCTCTCTCTCTCTCTCTCTCTCTCTCTCTTAGGTTTCATGAGGAGTTAATCATCAAATGAAGATGTTTCTGGTGCCTCAAGATGAAGAAAACAATACAAAAACTGAAGCGTTTCTGGAAGTCAACAACTCAATAGAGGAGCACCTTTAAAATGTTTTCTTAAGTGGATCAAGACGAATCATTTACATCCTGCAAGATCTACAATTTGTCTTTGGGGCGACTTCATTGAAATTTGTGCATCACGTTGTAATTACAAAACTAAATTAAAAAGCATTGCTCTGGCTTCTGTTCAAAAACATTTAATAAACAAGAGTTTATTGAATTTCAAGGATCAAGTCGTTTGGTTCTCTTGAGGATGATTATGTGCAGGAGGGGAGTAATGGAGGAGGACCTGACTCCAGCTAATTAGATGTGACTTAAGCTCAGTGATCATGTCTCGGCTTGCTGCTTGTTTTACCTGAGGGTGTTTTCTTTTGCAACACTGCTCTTATTATTTTTGCTGCGACTTTAGGGACAACACCCCACGTGAGAGGAACCATAGATAGAGATGTGCGAGCAGACCCRCAACTTCTGACTGCAGATCAAATATCAACTATTTCCACCCCCCCCCCCTAACACACACCCTTTCTCCCAAGATGAGCGATACGCCTTACTGGGTTGCAGACTATGATTTCTCCTCTCCTGCTTCTCCCGGGTTCCCCAGGGGTTCGACAGCGCTGCAGCCCACTGCGGGGCACCCCGAGCAGGGATCAGCCTTTTGCTTTGTTGGCCTCCTGGTTCTGCTGCTGCTSTTCCTCGTGGTCCGCTGTGTGCGGATCCTGCTGGATCCTTTCAGCAGCATGCCGTCGACATCATGGACAGACCACAAGGGGCTGGACAGAGGACAGTTTGATTATGCAATGGTGTAAATATGAAAAGATAAATTAGGACGAGGAGGAGAAGGAGATCTGCAGCAGGACATCTGACTAATAATGTTTGTATATATATGACTCATCACAGCATCACTGGATTACCTGCATATAAAAACCCATGAGAGCCATTATTATCAACCACTGCTGAAGGCAAAAGGCAACAATGTTTTTGCCCATGTGTGCATGTGTTTGTGTGTTTGTAGTGTAAGTATTTAATGAAACGGTGGATGTATTTTCACAAAATTGTTATGCTTTTAATGAAACTCATATGGTAAACATTTGGTGTACATCTAAAACCATACTCAAAAAAAACGGTTGTTGACATAACTTGATCAGGCAAATCCAACAATCTGTTTTTTGAGTGTAAATAWAACTTTTGAAGTCAACTTAATTCAGGATGGCAGCTATACCCAACTTAGAAAACACAAAAATGACTAAAATCATCCAAATTTAGAGATGCTCAAATGCTGAACATTCAAAACAATGAGCCACACACAATATGTTTACTTTATTAACTGTTTAGTCATTGTTTCTCTATTAGCTAAATATTCCATGAACTTTTTGTTACAAAAGCTTTAATAACAAAACTTTGAACTTTAAATGTTGTTTTTACTGGTAAAGTGTGGACGTTTAGTTTCATTGTTATTTACTTCAAACTGCAGCTGAAAGATGTAAAAGTTTTCTCTGTGCTGGCACCCTGACTATAGAAACATATTTTCAGTCATGCTGGATGCATCTGCAGCATGTGAGCCACCTTTTTGATCCTCGGGAGGAATTGTTTCGAATAAAATATGGTTTCTGCAACCCCAGGGTATCCTTTGACTTACCCCGGAAAACCGTGTTTTATCCACTACTTTCATGTTGGCGTTCTTTTTTTATTTTGTATGTTTTAATCCACTGCATCCGGTTTATTTACTTAATTTAGCTTTAAAAGTTCAGYTAATGCATATCATGCAGCCTGCTTTGTTGAGTGGTTTTTCTGTTTCATGTCACCCTTCGCTTTAAGGAGCTTATGTGGCTCAGTGTGCTGACTGAYAACCAGTCGCATTAAGTTGTGATTATGAAATCCATGCACACAGATGCCCTCCTATAATCTGTTCTGCCTTTAGCCACCTTCCAAAGCACCAATAAAATCTACTCAGATGTGCCTGGGAATATGAAGGAATCTGCTTTCTGTCTCATCAGAATGTTTTTGCTTTTGTTGTCACCTGTTTCCTTACTTTTTCTTWATAAAACTCCTTAAAATGTGGCTTTGAAACAAGTTATTCATAATAAGTTTTTTTTTCTGCCAAAACTAAGAACAATTAAGGAGGTTGTGTGATGTAAATAAAAGCTGAACACCATTATTTACTAATCTCAYAAACCAATATTTTATTTATAATGGAACGTAATAAACATATTATTACTTTGTTAGTGTAAGAAGAAAAAAAGTCATTTTGAAGGTTCTGGCAGCAATGCATCTAAAGAAAATAGGCCAGGGGCAACAAAAGGCTGTAAAAGTATTTTTTATTGTAGCTGCTCTCTTGAGCAGGGGTCACCACAGTGAGCACATTTGCATAAAAAGTTTGGAAATTGTCTTACCATATRTGCCCTACCTGAACTCAAACCTGCAGCCTCAGGAGTGCCAGGATTGCTCTATGATGAAAAGAAGAAGACAAATGTGACCCACCGCATCGTCAAATTTGGTCAAAATGACCTAATCATATTTTCATATTCCTGGCTTTAAAAGCTACATTTTGATACTTAGATCATCCTGACATCATTAGTAGATTCAGAGATATTATTTAATTTGTCTTGTTGGTTGCAATAATACATAAATATCTGGTCTAAATCCTAATTTTAATGAGGAGTTTTTTTAATGTCATTTAAAAAAAAGAAACCTCATATAATATTTGAATATTGACATTTTTGCAGCTGGAAAGAAACAAAATCTTTGATAGCTCACAGGAAAATCTCAACATTTTAAAGTGTTTTTCCTCAAAATCTGGTTTTTGGTTGATAATGCTCAAAACAGTGCTTCAAAAAAATTTTAGGATAATATTTCAGGCAGTTTATTGAAATGATGCATTGATATCATATTWATTTGTTTTGTTTTGACAAAATGTAATTTTTGCAAATATTTTAATCAAAACACTATATCTGCCTATTTCTCCACATGCAACTTTTAGACTTAATCATTGTTTCGATTTGATGGGTCACAAATGTGTTCAACATCCATAAACCTTCACCTTCTCTGGGCCAAAGCTGATTTAAAAATAGACTGAGGTAAAGTGGAAAACTGTTCTGTGGTCAGACAAAATTAAATGCAAAATTMTTTTTAGAAATCAAGAAGGCTACGTCTGTTGTATTAAAGAGCAGAGGGACTGTCCTGTAATAGATGCAGTCTTAAAAGCCTGCCTCTCTGATGGTATAGGTGTGCATTTGTGTATGGCATGGGCAGCTTACACATCTGGAAATACGCAACCAATTCAAAAAGTATATCCAGGTTTTAGAACATATAGTGACCTAGGACTGCTGAACAGCTATTCAATAAATCCAATTCAACCTCAGTTTCTAAATGTTTACAGATGGTTGTTAAAAGGAGAAGCTTCACAGAGGAAAACATGTCAACCTCTGTGGTGTGTTATGTATTAAATTCAAAATTACCAATGTTTTAATTTTTACAGGCTAAATGTATTTACTAACTATGCTCTATTGTGAATAAAATATGGATCTGTTGATTTGCAAATTATTCTGTTTTGATTCACATTTTACGCAATGTCCCAACTTTTTTGGAAATGGTGTTGAATTTTATTTTTGAAACCACATTCTGTTTTTCTAAAAAAACGTTTTATCTTCTTTTGTTTTTGAGTTAAACCCAATTAATTTACAGGCTTTTCATGGCTTACTGTTGTATAAACACACAGAAACGTCATCTGCTCTAAAATCAACAGTAAGATGATACAGGCCAATTAAACAAGTCAAACAGTGAAATACTTTGGAGACACAGGAAAAAATGAATCCTTGTTCAAACAAAACCTATTATTAAAAACCTATTATTATTGTTGTCCAACATTCTGTTTGTTTAGTGACACACAGGTAAACTAAGTTGTTAAAGAGCAGGATCTCATCATGTCTTCCATCTCTTTTAGTTCTGTTAGAGTTCAGATTTCATTAGCTTGTGATCACTCACACTGACCTGTGCTGCAGCGACATCTCCTGGACACTTTGAGAACAACAACCAGGTCACACAGCTTTTAGTGGGTGAAAAATGTCACAAAAATATTGTTTTTAATCATTTTTAAATAACAATGTTTGGAGTATTTATTAAATTAATGTTTAAATTTTATTATGTAAGTGTACTGTATGACAGCTGAAGAGGTGAGACACCAAAGGACATGAATGTCCTGGTTTGGCTTCAGTCATTGCAGTGACTGCAGTGACTGTAATTGAATTTACATTTAAAAAAAAACAGTAGTTTCATAGTTAGAAACAGTGTAGGGGTCACCTCGAGTCAAATTTTCAATGAACTATCGTGGACTCTCAGTCCTCTGATGGACCTTCTAATGGACAAAAACTCTGTTC
>NW_013952608.1:201204-207427 GCF_001266775.1 Austrofundulus limnaeus
CTAAAGAAATGTTTATCCAAACATTAAAAGAGATCCTTGCTAAATAAATTACTCTTATAACCTTGTTATAAGAAGTGTAAGCTGACCCTTACAACAGCATTCGTCTGCTRATAAATAGGACAAACTTCACTTCACTGGGTTCCTATGATTTACTGCCATACATAAGCAAACAAAAAGGCAATCACGTGCACAAACACACACTTTCACACGTGCACAGATAAGCAAATAAGTTGGGTAAAGAACCAGAACCTGGACTGGCTGTGACTTGTTTTCCTATATTTGACACCTGATCTCAGCAGAGCTTCCACCAGTTCATGAATGTACAAACACATTTTAAACAGCCTCTGAAGCATGCGTCCTAGATATAATTTCATTTGAAAGATTTGTTTCCACAACACACGTTACGCACACACAAAGAGGGTGAGCACCACTCCCACCCAGACAACATGCAAATCAGAGGTTTTTGTTTTCCTTTCTTGTGCTTTACAATAACCCCAGAGCAGCTGAGGCTTGTTGATTCGTTTTCAGTGTCATTCTCTTGTTTTAAATTCTGATTTATGCTATAAATCCAGAGGCACACCTTTTTTATGGCATACTTTTAATAATGTTACATCTTTCTTAAAATAAAGTATTTTTTCCGCATTGCATTAAGCTCTCTAATAGGTCAGCAATCAAAAATATCATACCAAACCATTCCATTTTTAAGTTATAATATTTTAAAATTTCCTTCATTTTTCTTATCGGGTCAAACATTTTCAAAACAAACAGCTTTAGTCACGTGACTTTAACTGTGCTTTGGCTATAAAAGTGGTTTAAGTCAATTTAATTTGATTTAATCTTATTTATTTAAATACTGATTTAGTGCTGTTTACTAAATCCTAGTTTGCGTAAACTGGGCCAGTTTAAACAGCCCTAAATCAGCATTTAAACATTTAAATAAATTCACACCAATGTTTGTTTGTTTTTTCTGCACACGTTGTGCAGACTCCTTCTACATACTTTGATATTTTAGTCTATCTTATATCGACAGCCACATAGCGTATATGCCTAAGTCATTTGTGACCAAATATGTCTTGGGCAATTATGTTAAGAGGCTACGATCTGTCAAAACATTCAGCTCATGTTACAGATAGGTTTTTATTACATTTATGATTTTAAAATTTTTAAAACCTTTTACGTGAAATAAATCAAGACTCCTTTAATTCCATCAAGAAAACCTTAAAGATTGAAGTTTATTTATTTATTTATTTATTTATTTATTTATTTATTTATTTATTTATTTATTTATTTATTTATTAAATCTACTTCAGTACTCTGTCTTTTTATGCAACTCCTAGATTTGAGCTAATGGTCACCTAACTTTTAGCTTTTAGTTAACACTTTTGAAACTTGTATTTTTAAGCTTACATTGTGCTTCCTTTAGTTTTTAGTCTTTTCCTAATTTGGCAAAACCCTTGTTTGCTTTTTAGCTAGCATTTTGCTACTTTAACTTCTAATCTCAATCTTGCTTCTTTTAGTTAGGCTATTGCTATAATATCTATGAGTTACTTTAAGTAATGTTTGAATTTTGCAGCTTTTAGTTAGTGTTCTGCTTATTTTGGCTGGTACCTACTGTTTTTTTTTATTATTTGTTAGTGTTTCGTTTCAGGTCTTGATTGCTTCTTTTACCTTTTAGTTGGTGTTTTGCTTCTTTGCAGTAATTCAGTTTCAGCCTTCAACAAATTAATTCAGCAGTAAACAATATGTTACGTTTTAATTTAATTTAATTTAATTTAATTTAATTTAATTTACTAATAATGTGAGTTTTGTTTTTTCGCCAACAAACGGAAAATGTTTTATTTTGAAGGCTGACCTCACCACTTCCTGTCACCCTCTCAAACTTGACGGAAGTCCCGGGGCAGCTCGTCTCTGGTGTCGTCAGGAAGAAGCAGCGGCGGCGCATCATCGTGGCACCTTGGCCCATGAACTCAAAGTAAACCAGTGAGTGGGTTTTTCTTCTTCTGTCTGCAGAACCGAACTCACCATCATCTCCACGGAGCTGCTGACAGGTTTGTTTCCGCTCGGAAGCCCCGTCTTTTCGGACCGACCTCAGTCACCGGGATGAAAGCAGTCCATCATCAGCTGCACCGCTCCGTACAGGGCTGGTTGGACAATGGAGGAAAAAATAATAACATTGTTTATTTAGTTTATGGCATAGAAGCAGAATGTATAATGTTTTTTTGTTGGTTTCAGCCGCTTTTCCTTCTTTTACTGTACATATGAAATTGCTTTGGGACATTTTGTGCCTCTGACAATTAATGCACTGATTTAAGCGTTAAGGTGAAATTTTGACATTTTTAAAAAAGACAAAATAGAGATAAATTCCAAACATAGCAGTTTTATTTATGATGTTCATTTATTGAATCATGGGTACCACTTCTTAATAATTATAAAGGATGTATTAATTCTTTGTAAGAGTTTAGCACTTGATTTTATTTATTAAACATTAACAACCATTAAAACACTGTTAAATGTCGAAGCAGGCTTACTAAGTTAATATTCTGCAATTTGATTAATTTCTTCATAATTTAGACTTTAAATGTTGAACATTTTTTAACAAGTTACCTGTTATGTTTGCTGATTTGTTTTGGCAAACAAATCACATTTACCTGAGCAAAAGTACATCTCTTAACTAAATTATGGCCTCTCATCAGTACATGCTGTCTTTTCATCAGATTGAAGCTGAAAACAGGATTTCATGTTCTGCTGATCTGCAGTTTTCCTKCCTCTGAGTCTTCAACATGGACCTGCTGCCGGACCTCTGGAGCCAGGACTACTGGCTTCCTCCTGGCGTGACCTGGACAGACATGGAGCAGCTGGCAGACTCTGAGCGACCTCAGCCCCAGGACCTCCTGCTAACTCTGCCTCTCGCTCTGGGTTTCGTCACTCTTCGCTGTGTGTTTGAGAGGTACAGCGCACCTCAGCCGTGTGTTGATTAGTAAACGTCTTCYCTGCAGTGGAGCGAGCAGCCTCGACACCTCATCCTGCAGCGACATGACGTTAATCCTCACTATTTCAACGTTTATGTTGTCTTTGAAACACGAGGATGAAGTGAATGCAGAGGCAGCGTCTCGCAGCCTTCCCTTCATCGTTGTGCTGAGGGTTTTGTAGGAGGATGTGAGCAGGTGGATAGTGGGTGCAGGCATTGTTGTCATCAGGAAAAAAGAAACGCTTTGGGAATTTGAGAGAAAAAGACAGAACAAAGGGAGGTAATTAAAAGCTTGATTATTTGCTGAGCAAATAATGATTGCGCGTCGCGGTTATCACTTAAATTTGCTTAAAAGCGTTGATCTCCTGTAATTGGAAGAATTGAGTGATTTGTGCAACAGGCCGTTAATCAGGAATCCTAATTGTTTTTTGTTGATTGACACATTGCTTGTGTGTTTAGGGAGTTTGTCATAAATCAGTCACACAGGGTTTTCTTTAAATGTCAAATGTTGATTAACCAAAACAAACAAACAAAAAAAAGACCCAAAGCAATCTCTTCTTCCTTCCGACTTGTATCTGTGTATTTTAAGAACGCCTAAAGAGATTTTATTAAACACAGAGCAAAAGCTCAAACTGGTGTCATCACGTGCACACGTGCTGTTGAAAGTGTCGGCTCTGTGTCCGGATGAGCCCACGTCGTTTGCGTAAAGCACCTTGTGTTCTCCTCGTCTGCAGGTTTTTGGCCCCTCCCATGGGCAGATGTCTGCAGGTGAAGAATAGATTGCAGGTGACTGCTGCCCCTTCCCTGCAGCTGGAGTCATTTTACACCCAGAGGAGCAAACAGCCGAAACAGGTGAGTCTGATTTTTTTTGTCTTTAGTTGTTTAGTAAGAGCTTGAGGGGTTTATGTTACAGTAACAGCCTTTAAAGGGATCCATGATTAGTTGTAACATTAGACTTTATTTGATAAACATATATTTTAACTGTAAAATAAAGACTGTAAAAATACTGTAGGATGTTCAGTTTTTATCATTTTAAACTAAAAGTTTAAAAATATATTACACGGACGGGGCCATTTTATTTACACACAAAGCATTCTGGGTAAATGATGACGTGGATAGGTCCTCGGTGTGAGCGAGCTATATCCACCCTGAAGGTTAATTTTGGACAATATCTGATGATCGACTCTTTTAAATGAAACCAGAGAGCGTTGACAGAGAGGAGAAGGTAGAAATGACTCAGCCTGTAAGCTGAGGTTCTTCTTCCATGAAGCAGCTCTGTTGTCCTCCATCCATATTTTCAGTTCCAGGCTGAGTCATTTCTACCTTCTCCTCTCTGTCAACGCTCTCTGGTTTCATTTAAAAGAGTCGATCATCAGATATTGTCCAAGATTAACCTTCAGGGTGGATATAGCTCGCTCACACCGAGGACCTATCCACGTCATCATTTACCCAGAATGCTTTGTGTGTAAATAAAATGGCTCCCCCCGTGTTAAAATATAATTTTTAAAAATTTACGAAACTAAGCAGCCTACATTATTTTACAGTCTTTATTTTACAGTTAAAATATATGTTTATTAAATAAAGTCTAATATTACAACTAATCAGGGATCCCTTTAAATTGGACCCGCTCAGGGTTTCGGACCCAGACAGTGTCTTCACAGCGTTTTGTGAAATGCTTGTGGACTACTTTTATTTTGTTGGTACGCTCATCTCCATTGCACATCAATCTTTTTGCATCCCACAGTAATTTCTGACTTGTAGTGCAACTACATGACATTTAGACTCAGCTTGAAGCCAAGTGATGAAGCCAATCGAAGGGGAAGAAGYGCCCGGATGGACAGAGCAGGCACGGGGAGCGCAGTTAGCATGGAACGTTTGGCCGTGATGCCGCGCACGTGAAAAGT
The DNA here is from genome assembly GCF_001266775.1 of Austrofundulus limnaeus. Lineage (NCBI taxonomy): Eukaryota > Metazoa > Chordata > Actinopteri > Cyprinodontiformes > Rivulidae > Austrofundulus > Austrofundulus limnaeus. Next base: position 206,077 of record NW_013952608.1, read on the forward strand.
CCTGGCTTACTAAGCATGGCCTGCATTGCTGCCAGGCAAGCTGCTCAAACCCTGCTGGCAAAAATATAACTCTGGAAACTCTTGAGTCACTAATACAGATGTACGGGCTCAGATGGTCCTGATTTTGCTAAGTGCTGSCTGGTCTGATTGGCTATAACGCTGCAGAATGGTAAAAAATGCATGAAAGCAAGAAGACTGTTGAAGACAAGATGTGATGTACAGTGTTCTGGTTCTGCCACTGATCAGAGGCTACGATGGAGCATTTATGGTGGATGACAAGACCTACCTGCTGGTGTTACAGTTGTTAAGCCTGGTTTATACGTCAATATGATGTGAGGAATCATTTTGACCGAGCATAAACGGGTTGAATGGGGGAATAAATGATCATCATTTCTCCCACATCACTACCAACATAGCACAGCTCCTAGCTAAGCATATAAACAACAAAGACAGCAGTTTTAAATATACATGGGTTTAAAAATGATTTTACTGCAATAGAATAGTTAGTGGGTGAACCTTGGAGTAAACAGCCAGAGAGTAATTAAAATTAAATTAAATAAAGCAATTAAAAAGTGACCTGAGTTAAGTTGATTTGATGAGGTAATGATGTTCACATTAAATATGTTCTGAGGACGACAGGTTCTTCTCAGCAATGAAGGAGTTAAACATGGATAGTACACAGGAAAATATTAATTTAAGAACTACCAGAATGAGGAAATTGTGGACTCTGATTAGAAGTACCAAWTGAGAGATATGGTTGAATATAGTAAAATAGCAACGTTAGAAAAGTTMTGGGGAATTACATTAAATTTACAATGGCTGGATTCTTGCAAATTATCATACAAAGGTTATTCTGAGGAGTAAGTGTATGAACGGTTGTTTATTTTGATTTGGACAGAGTCTCCCATGGTTWTTGTGATTTGGACCAAGGTTGTGAACTGATGCTTGGATGTTTATTAAGTCTGCTGATGAATTGTTGTAACTGAATAGTTGATTGTTATCATGTGTTCTTTCTTTAAGCCTAAACAAAACTGAGTAATGTTCTTGAGTGGAAGGATAATAAGTTCCACATCACTTGGTGTAATCAGAATGACATGTACATTATGTTCTGAATTGATTGAAAGAGTAGAAAGACATTTGTCAGAGTGTATCAGCTAAGGTCTGAGTGAGGACTGGGTACTGAGTGATATAAGAGTAGACTGGAGTCAAAGGTCAGAAAATAGAGCTTAAAAGAAGAAAATAAGCTGAATTATGTTTGTTTTTTGTAAAATTTGGAGTCAGAGGTCTGAAAATGAAGTTTTGAAGAAGAACTTTAGTTGAATCGTGTGTATTTCTATGTTTATAAACATTT
>NW_013952608.1:208417-211998 GCF_001266775.1 Austrofundulus limnaeus
CTGAGGTGGTGAAAACTAATATTTAATTTTCAGGACAATACAGCAGATGATGATGTCAATATAATGTGAATAACTGTGATGTGAATTACTGTCTGCGCATGCGTAACCATTTCCCTTTTCAGGATTTATGATATAGTTTGGAAACAGCTTTATTAAAGGTTTCAAGTGACTTGTTGATGGCAGATCATTTAAGGAAGATTTCAAAGCTGGGATGTTTTGTGTCACAGAAAGAACTAGAGATGGTTGTTCTGTTTTATTGTTTTTAATGATTTTTAATTATATTTTTTGCTTTCTGTGGGGCGCTTTGTGATGTTTGTGTCTGTGAAGGGGGCTATAGAAATGAAATTTAATTACTAACTTGCTTACTTAGTTACGTGTTAGGCCTGAAGGTGGCAGCAGAGAGATACATTGTGGTTAATTGAAATGATGATGTGTGGCTGTTGTATTGTTATTGTTGTAATGATTATAAGATGTTTAGATGAATGTCTGGGAGGTATCACATTGAAATTGTAGATTCGTTGGTTAATTGACACCACTAAGGGGGTCTGTGGAGATAGTCTAGCAGATTTTCCTAAGTGGTTGGTAAATATGGTGAGTATGGAATTATAAAATAGCTTTATTGCTGACACGAACACTGACACTACTGGGTCAGTTACAAAGGCTGTTAAAAGTCTTAGGAAATTGTCTGTGAAGATGGTTTATTAACGTTTTCGGAGGTTGTAATAATGTGATGTCTACCGTGGTAAGGCATTTAGTCATGGTGGTKATAATACTGGGTTTTTGTTGTTTTTGTGGCATTCCTGTGGCTAGGATATTATGTGTAAAGGCCATCTCACAGACTGTACAGAATACCTTTAATCAACATCGAAATATCGAATATCAAATGGTACAGACATCTGACGCCAGCCCAACGCCTCAACTTGCATATCTCTACGGTGAAGATGATTAATGTGTGAAATCTCCACGAAGGCCCTGGTAATGATGATTCTAGCTGACATATTTGAATAGAAAGTCAATACTGACATAGTTACAATCACTTAGTCGGACATGAAAATATAGTTTAGGGTGTTGAGATGAGATGTCGTCAATAAAATGTTTTCTGATTTCCATTTGTTTTTCATTATTAAGTCTGTTTAGGGAAGTCACACTAAGCAGGTATGATTTGTTATGCTTAAAAATTATTAATGAACTGGTTGTTGGTTTTTATTTTTTAATTTTTTGATATTTTCATATTGTAATAAGTTGCAGGTTATTAACCAGGTCAGTTTGATGCTGAGGACGAGATGGAACAGTGCTGAGAACTGTTTCCAATGGCGAGCTATGTGCTAGAAACCTCTGGCTCCGACTTATGATTATTATCATAATAATAACTGACCTGGTTGACATTTTTATATTTTTATATTTTGATTGGGGTGGGATAAATGAATGATATTACTAAATTTCAGGACTGGGATGTTAGAAATTTTCCACGTTGTGCTGTATCGCTTAGAGTAAGTTACATACACATTTGTGCCTTAGTGCGAACATATAGATTATAAATTTCTTATTTTATTTCACATGTTTGAACATGTGAAAAGGGGGATTGAAGAAATTTATAGTTAGGGCTTAGTACTGAGTACATACAACACCAGAGTATTAGGGTTTCCTATTTTATAATACCTTTATAATGTTTGTTATATTTCTTACAATGTGTTAATTGAAATAGGGTAGATACATGTCCGAATAATTAACAACACATAATTAAAGCCGTGTTAACATTAGATTGAGGGTTGTTTGTATGAATGCCTGTGATTCAGCTGTAGGCCAGCAGGRGGCGAACTCAGGCATTGAAGATCCTGTATATATACTGGTCCAGTTCCTGTTTCACCCCCAGTGTGGTTTCGGCTGTCATTCTGGTGGCAATAAACCTCACTCCGGAATTCTGGTGTTTTATGGCATTTATTTCTTATCACAGATCATTTTATTTAACACTGGTGTTTTCATCTGACTTCAGCCGTTATTGAACACGTATTTTCTTACAGCAGGATAGATTTTTTTCACAGGGTTGCGTCGGGTGGGGTCAGAGGAGAATTTAATTTTTCTTTGTTAAAAGCAGAACTTTGTCTTCTCATTTCTGTGCTCAATAAGATCAAGACCAGCTGCTCGTCAAAGCTGTGCATCGTGCTAGCTTAACAAACACCTTCTGTGAACGGAGTTCTGACCAGTCACATTTATATACAGTACAGCCAGTTCTGCAAGTGTCATTAAAATACATTCAGTAATTCATGAGATATTTTGCTAACAAGAAACAGACAAACACAGCCACGAGAAGGAAAAACACGATCACTCCCAAAACGGCCTCACAGCGTGACACTAACAAATCCTTGTTCCTAGAAAAGTCGACCTGGAGGGAAACGGATGACTTGCTGCAGTCGGACAAAGTTTTTATTCTCCCTCAGCTTTTAGTTGAAGTTGAACTGACTGAAAACGATTCATATTTGATTTTTATAACATTTGAAAAACAAGTGTTTTACATGGATACATTAGAAAGATGCACAGGTGAAGACTTTTCTGTTTTTCATTCACCTGCAGTTTATGTTGCTTCATTATGGTTTAACACACAGCAGCCGTTGGGTCAGTGGAAAAGTACATTTGAAGACGAGCCTTTATCTTTGTTTTTTTTTTTCTTCTCTGTTCACTAAACTTCTAATCTAATTTTTTTGTCTGTGTCATTTCAGAGTGAAGTTGTCAGTTTGATGCAGTCATGTGGTAAAACCCAGAGACAGATTGAAACCTGGTTCAGACTCCGCAGGAACCAGGACCGACCCTGTCAAACCAAGAAGTTTGCTGAAGCTGCGTGAGGGTTTATTTCTGAAGTTTTGCATGTATGTTTCACAATAAGAGTCTAATTAAACTCCTTTTTATTTGGTGATTTTTTTTTACAGTTGGAGGTTTTTTTTCTACCTCACAGCCTTTGTGGCTGGATTGACCTGTTTAATTGATGTGAGTATGCCTTAAAAAATGTTTTAAAACAAAGCACCTTAACGGGATCCATGATTAGTTGTAACATTGGACTTTAATACAGTTTTTCTCAGTTGCTAAAACACATTTCTTGAAACCATCCATCCATTTCTCTAATCTGTAAACACAAAACCCAATTTTCAAACTACTTTCACAGAACCTCTGACCCAGCAAAACCGAACTCTAGCTTCAAAATAGTTCAAACTTTTCTCAAAACTGAACAATGTTGTTGTAATGGAACTAATACTTTTATGTTTAAGTCAATAATTCATGACATCCTTTAATGACCTAGATTTTCATGACATGCTGTTCATCTGCAGATAGAATGATTAAAGTCAGAACAAGATTTATTGCAACAACAGGAAACACAGAGAACAACCTGCCCTGTCTCTGTGCCTCTGTGCCTCGATACAAGGTCAATGGAAAACACGAAGATAAACACAAGTGATATCTAATGGTGCGTTCACACTGAACGCGATTTCAGCRTCAGGAGCAGCAGGTTTACATGCAAAGTCTATGGTGGACGCGCTTCAATCAGCGTCAGGAAGTGCTGCGGCGCCTCAAGCGCGATTAGAGCAGCG
>NW_013952608.1:212901-225216 GCF_001266775.1 Austrofundulus limnaeus
CAGCCTACATTATTTTTACAGACTTTATTGTACAGTTAAAACAAATGTTTATCAAATAAAGTCTAATGTTACAACTAATCAGGGATCCCTTTAAAAAACACAAGAGAGACAAATCCAACCAATTTTCTCATCCCTCTGTGGACAGAGACCCTGGTTCTGGGACCACAGGGAGTGCTGGAGACAGTATCCAGTTCAGGTAAAAACCACTAACCAAATAAAACACATTTCAATGTATCTTTGAGTTTAACACGTGTTGTGTCCCTGCCTTCTCACTCAGCCCATGGAGAGAGCTCACTTTTGGTACTACATGTTGGAACTGGGCTTTTATGGCTCTCTGCTGCTTCGGATCCCTGTGGACATCAGAAGGAAGGTGAAACTGTCAACATTTCTTCGTCAGTTAACGTTACATTCATCGTTTAAGGACGCAGAATTGTGTTTGCTCCCTCTCCCTCATATTTCATGCTTCACTCGCTTCTTTGCTGCTGGAAAACAGAAACCTTGCTCTCCTCTTGTTAATTACTAACTACAAAGACCAACATCTTCTGGAGACATTCACTGCAGGTATTTGCTCTGTTTTAATTACTAGGATTTTAAGGAACAAGTGATCCACCACTTGGCTACCATCATCCTGCTCAGTTTCTCCTACTGTGCCAACTACATTCGTATCGGCACCTTGGTGATGCTGCTCCACGACTCGTCCGACATATTGTTAGAGGTAACAGCCTTACAGAAACACGTCTTTAACATGTTTCTCCTCTGAAGACCTAACAAAGTGTAAGAAGCTAGCAGTCTACATGWACATTACCAAACAATCAAAGATTCAAACTGCTTGTTAGGCTGCAGAATGTGATCTATTTTCTATCATTATGATTGTGAAGTCTGCAAAGATGTTCAACTACGGCACTGGCTGGAGGAGGATGTGTGACTCTCTGTTTGTTGCATTTGCTGTGGTCTTCCTTGTGACTCGACTGGTGATTTTTCCCAGCAAGTAAGACTTTTTTTATGTATTGCAAAATGGATGAATAGCTTCTTTTTTGTTTTTGGTAACTGCTTAATCCAGGGCTATTCAACTAAATTGCTCCGGGGGCCACAGTTACTGCCGGTCAGCAGCTGAGGGGCCGAACATCCAGCAATTAAAGTTATTATGTAAATAAACCAAGTATTACAAAGATCTGTTTCCTTTGAAATAGTTTATTTTGCTGCATTTAGTCATRAATACAACATACAGAACCCTATAAAAATAGTGATAATTAAACATTATCAAAAACAAAAAGAACACATTATGCTTCCTATTAGACGCAAATAATATTTTGACATCTCTGACTTGCCAAATTTTTAAACCAATTTTATTTTCACTTTGATAGTTTTATCTTCAACTGCTTGTAGTTTAAACTGTCTTGTTTATAGAAATATTTTTACCAGCTTCTAGCCGAGATTTTGACGTTTCTGTAGATACCAAACGTGTCTATGTTTTACTAAAAGAACTTAGAGTAATTAAAGTAGAAAACCGGGCTTAAGAGATGAATGAACCAGTTGGCGGGCCGAACTTTGGTCACTCGCGGGCCGGATGTGGCCCACGGGCTGCCAGTTGAATAGCCCTGGCTTAACCTCTTGAGCCCCAAAACAACTTTTTCCATTTTCTATTTATTTTAACTTCTTTTAACTTAAGGTCTGTTGGTTGAACCTGGACATGGTTGGTATAAAAGAAACCTAAGAATCTTGGCTAAAATCTCATGGAAACTATTTTTACATCCACCAAACAGTTCGAATGTCAAGCACTTGAATCAGAAAGTAAACAAACTGTACAAAATGGCATCATTGCAAATCTGTAAATACATTCAAACTATTCTGTAAAAGAAAATTGTTTGACATTATTTTTAAACAAGTAAAAGTAGATACCAAAATATGATGTAAAGTGTTTTGAAAGTTTTTTTTTTCCCCACTGGATTTTGAGTGAATAGGATCCAACTGAAGTCAAACATAATTTCTCATTATTTTATATATATGGTGACAAATAAATGTTTGGATAATTTTTCAAAAGAACAAACATTCAATAAAAAGTCTTTTCAGTCAGGTAAGAAAAAATAAATAAGTTTTGGACGTAAAAACTTCAGATTTCTTAACATTTATTAATGACAAAATTCAACATTGTTTCTTTACTAAATCCTCTGTAACTTTGCTCCAGTTAATTTTAGCAGCATGAATCTTTGCACAGGTGATGTCCACAAGTGGATTTATGGGTTCCAAGAGTTTTTACAGTTTTTCTCAGTTGCTAAAACACTAAACCCTGTTCTTTGAACCAAAAGCTCAGTTCCCCGAACCCATTTCTTAAAATGGCCACTCTTTTGTCAGAATATAAGCACGTTTCACCCAGTTAGACACAACATGCAGACCTATTTTCACCCACTAAAACACATTTCCCCTTTTGATTCACATGGGTTCCACAATGATAAGCACAGGTAGCTAAAATGAGACACAAATAAAGCTTTGCTGTCTGAACTACAACACAACAACTCAAAATAGATCACACACGTGTCTAATAATGTGACCAAACCAATACAAGGCAGTACAAGGATCCCTGGTCATCGAAGCTTCACTGTGAATAGAAACAGTCACAGAGGCAAATACTCTAAACATAAATACTGTAAAGAACTGTATGCACTTTTGTTGGTGTAAAGGATGTTTACACTTACATAAAAACAAACAGTATATACAGTATATACAGTATATATGTATATATATATATATATATATATATATATATAAAGAATTATTTATAGGCTATACACTCACGCAACATAGACTACAGTCGCCACCTAAGATACAAAGGACATCCTGATCCAGGCTGACAGACAGGTGATGCTAACCAGCTGGACATGGTGGTCGACAAACAAGAGAAGAAGGCAGCAGTGAYAGRTGTAGAGATCATAAGTGACTGAAACACCTGGAAGAAGACGAACGAGAATCTGGACGAATACCAAGATGAAAAAAAGAAGAGAGTCAGAGAGTCAAAGCATCAATAGTCCAAGTGGTCACTGGAAGACTTGGTGCTGTGACCCCCAAACTACAGGAGTGACTTGAACAGATCCAAAGAACAGCCTCAGAGATCTCTGGTTACTTTAAGAACAGCTAAAATCCTGAACAGAACCCTGAAACTCCAGGCCTCTGGTGGAGGACCTGAGTTTGAAATGAAGGATGAGTAGGACGAGATACAAGTTTTCTATAAATTTGAGATATAATGTTTTATTTGTTTATTTATGTACATATTTATTTTTTACTTCAAGTGCTATGCAGGTGTTTTGTTAAGGAAACGCCTTTTCCTTTGTGGACAATAAAGATTATTTCAAAAGCTTCACGACCTTATCACTGTTTTCTTTTGTCCCTGTTGTGTGTACTGACTGCTCTGTTGTGTTTGTTCTTTTGATTTCTGCAGGTCTGATTTGACAACGTTGTTCAGTTTTGAGCACAGTTTGAACTATTTTGAGGCTGTAGTTTGGTTTTGAGCACAGTTTGAACTATTTTGAGGCTGTAGTTTGGTTTTGCTGGAAGAGTCAGAGGTTCTGTGAAAGTAGTTTGAAAAGTGGGTTTTGTGTTTACAGTTTGGAGAAATGGATGGATGGTTTCAAGAAATGTGTTTTAGCAACTGGGAAAAACTAAATGGGTTGTATACTGTCTAATGAAAAAAAATATTCAGGTGAGAGTGAAAAAAAAAAAATTATGTTCCATTCCCAACATCTCTAAAACCACAACAGCTGCTTTACACTTCTGATGAAATCTCCCAAGTATTAGCTTTATTTTGATACCAAGATTATTTAAGTGGAGTTTGTAAATGCTGAGATACACCCAGTTACATTTCGGTTTGGTGTTTTGAGCAAAAACTTGAAGAAAACCCTTGGGGCTGAAGAGGATAAAGTTGTTTGATTTCTTACAGAATCATTCGCACAACCTTGCTGCTGTCCATGGAGGTGTTTCAGCCTTTTCCTGGTTACTACTTCTTTAACATCCTGCTGATGGTGCTGCAGGTTCTTCACATCTTCTGGGCAGGTTTAATTTTACGCATGGTCTACAAGTTCCTGAAAGGCAAGGTGAGAAGTGGGTCATGAAATTTATAATTATTATCTGAGAAAAGGACGGACTTTATACAGCTGCTTCATGAATTGTTCTCTTTTTTCAAAGATCTTTACAGGCGTCTGCTTTAGTAATGTCATTAAGTCCCTTTGCATCTGCTTCTGCCCACAGCTGGAAAAAGATGAACGCAGTGATGAAGARAGTGGAGCTGAAGAGGAAGARGAGGAGAAAGAAGGAGATGAAAATACAGATCAAGACTGTTACTGGGAAAAAAGCAAAGACACTTTGAACTCCAAGMTGTCAATGCTCACAAACAGTTGTGTCCTTAATAATCTGACCCACCACAGGTCCTCTGGAGCCAAGAGGATACGAAAAGCTCAATGACAATTTTTTTAAATGTTAACTCCCACTTTGCTTTTACAAGAATATGTTCATTTTTATGGTACTTTAAAATATCTTGTATTGTTTAGTAATTTTAAAAAAATGAGTGACTTTTTTTTCTTACACAACTTTCTCTGTGCTTAGATCTTTATTAAATGCAATTAAACCACCAAGCTTAATAATTTATGATTGTGTTTATTTATTATAAAACACACTGGCTTAATTTAAAGTTATTGTTCATAAGACATAATTAGAGACACGTGCTTTAGGTAGAAAATGTTATAAAACCCTGCTGTTAAAGACAATACTTTTGCACACCCACAAACGACAAAAAACATATTTAGCAGAGGATGGTTTCGATCCATCGACCTCTGGGTTATGGGCCCAGCACGCTTCCGCTGCGCCACTCTGCTCACTGGAAGGGCTCGAGAGGTATACTTTTATATATAGTTAAGGCGAACACATTCATGCTGCGTAGTTTTGATCTTACGTAATTGACGCTGTCCACGTTTCATTTACGTTTGAGGTCGTTTTAAAGTGATCTCACTGCCACACAGCTGRAAAGTGGTCTTTGAGCGTCAGTTGTCTCTGTGGCGCAATCGGTTAGCGCGTTCGGCTGTTAACCGAAAGGTTGGTGGTTCGAGCCCACCCAGGGACGTCTAGCTTTTCTTTTTTTTCTATCACTGAAGATTTGTGAGGCGTTTTTTTTACTCACCGTTTCCCACGAAGCTGAAGTTAGCTTCCGGTTCCAGCTTCCGATTCGGGAAATTTCTAACGGGATATTACAACTAATTTTCACTGCCTTGAGCATGTTTCATCTGCTCTAGCTCAACAACTACAACCCCTGGACTCTTCAAATCTGGACTAGATTATTCTACACTAATAGAAGAATATTTAAAAATAGATTTGGGATTTATGAAACCCTTTTCTGATTTGTGAAACTTCAATAAATATTGTTTTCTTCACTTTTTGTGCATCAGGACCACACTGGACCCAGTCCAACTCTAAAACCACAACACCTAGAATTTTCAAATCTGGACTAGATTTTTCTACACAAATAGCAGATGATCTAAAATCAGTTGTGTGTTTGTGAAACATTCATTTGATTTGTGAAAATGTAATTAAATATAATTGGTGTTGTGTGAGCTTTTGCTGCAGTGTCTTCCTGGCTAAATATTGCATTAGCATAAAAAATACAACTTCAAAACTCTTAAAAATACATATTAGTCAACAATTATTTCATTCCAAGCAGTTTTTTTTTTTCAAAATGAATATTGCACACACTGATATTGCAATGACAACATATTTGTGATGTATTGTGCAGCCCTTGCTCTTTGTAGTGATACAGAACCAAGCAGATAAACAACACTGAAACAGAAGCACTTATATAGAAATAATCTTTTGTTAAAGAAAAAACTGAATACCAGGGAAAGAAGAACATTAAGATGTTGGCAGCATTATTTCAGATGATGCCCCCAACCAGGAAGATATCACAGCTAAACAGAATGCAAAACCACATCTAGCTATAATGAAGATGAAAATATTTAATGTTAGAAAACAGTAAGTTCAGAGTTGAAATGACAGCAAATAATGCAAAATTGAAAGGATGAGTTAGATTCTAGCGTTCCACAGACCAAAATGCATTAATAAGGCGATTTATTGAAGTTTCACAAATCCCAAAGTTGTTTTAAAATATAATTTTATTAGTATAGAATATTCTAATTCTGGTTTGAAAAGTCTAGGTGTTAGAGTTTTGGGGCTGGACCAGTACAAGTGTGGTCCAGATGCATTAAAAAAAGTGTAATAATCACAAATTTATTGAAGTTTCACAAATCAGATTAAGGATTTACAAATCCCAAACTTATTTTCAAATATTCTGCTATTAGTGTAGAATAATCTAGTCCAGGTTTGAAGAGTCCAGATAGTTTTTCAGGGTTCATGCAGGTTTCAGTAAGTTAAATTTAAGACCTTTTAAGACCATTAGTAATGACATTTAAGACCAAATAGATGCATTAACAGAACATTCAAATGGTCCCAGAAATTTTATAATAGAAATATTTTATTGCTATCAATTTATTTATTAAAGAATGTTTAATTTTAATACAAGAACACTAAATTATTTGAATGAAACGGTCATATCTGACTGCTGTGAACTGCTTTCAACCGAGTGAAAAAAATCACTGATATCAAGTTGAAATCTCATTGAAAACACACTTTCCCATGTTTAAACAACAAGCAGTGGACATGACTGAACTTCTGTTTTTTGAGCAGGTAAATAAGCCGATGTATGTGGGGGGTTGTAGCAGCAAAGAGGTCAAAAACATGGAAGTAAACTGAGCCATTTTTGCCTGCAGTTATCATGGGATTTGTAGTTTAATCATGACCAGTAGCAAACTTAGCACTTCATGAAGACAGATCGTGTCAACCTCTGATTACAACTCTTAACTTTCTTTATTTATGCAGCCAACCGTTCTCAGTAATGTTCAAAAGTAGAAGAAATTAAGACTTGACAAAATTAAATTTAAGACCTGGGGTTAAAATCTGGGCGTTTTTAAGACTTTTTTAGGCCTAAAATTTTGATTTTCATATTTTAGACTTTTTWAAAACTTTTTTAGACCCGGCATGAACCCTGGTTTTTGAGCTGGACCAGGTCTAGTGTGGTCCAGTAGCCTAAAAAATGATGAAAAACAAACTTTGTTGAAGTTTCACAAATCAGAAAAAGCTTTTGCAAAGCTTTAGTTTTAAATATTCTACAATTAGTGTAGAATAATCTAGTTCATGTTTGAAGAGTCCAGGTGTTGGAAGTTTTTAGCTAGAATACTGTATATAAAGATGACATATCTTATTAAATCGATAGGGATTGGATGGAAAAAGATGTTTGGTCCGTGTTACATTTAGTTGATAGTAATGGCTGCTTGTTGTCATATGAAGCTCTGTCATGAATATAATCTAAAACTAAACCAAAAAACACAARCTCATAATCAATGTCATTCATAAAGCTCTCTTATCTTTGCTTTATTCACCTATTGTTCCATGTTTACCACAATTATTAACTGGAAATTACTCTTTCAAAGATTCCAAGTTTTCCAATAAGATAGTACGGCACACATTTGATATTATTTATCCCACCCTGCCATTTAAAAATACCATTCATCAAAATTTTCCACCACAGTCAATTCATAGATTATGTACTAAAACCTCAAATTTCCACTTGCACTAAGAGTCAAAGAAATCCACTTTAAAACTTTGAATGGAATATATCCATCTAATTACTTTCCTCAAAGATCTGATATTGGAACAAATATATATTTATTTTTTGTGGTGACAGTGAAACAACTGAACAGTTATCCTTTCATTGCATGYATGTTGAAATATTATCAGATATTTTTGACTGATTTTGGTTACTTTACTCAATCAAAATATGTACTAATACAGCAAAACCATCTAATCCCAAACAGTTCTTCCATGAGCATCACCACTCTAAGCTATTTYCAGGCACTTTGTTTATATTGGCGAACATCGCATTTTGTAGCCGGTCACATCATTTTCTTAAAAATCTTTCAGAGAAAAACACATTTACTGGAGAAAAATGTGTTGATTTTGGGTCAGTTTTACAAATAAATTCAGATCTTCAAAATGTTAGTTTTATTAAAAAAAACTTTATTGTAAGTGTTCTAGTAACAGATGGTATTAAGTGTTGAACCACTTGGTGTTTCAGAGTCCTACAAGGTTGGTTCTAATTTTTAAGAGATAATTTATATCTCCTTTAGTTTTTCTTTTCTTCAGTCAACATCCTTGAATCTTTGTTCCACCTTTTTTTCCTTTGATGGATAAAAAGATCTGGGAAATCATTTCCTCTGCTGTTAGTTTCTCTTTGTCATCATCTCACAAAGTCTCTCCTCCTCCTCCTCCTCCTCCTCCTCTCTGTGTTGGCCATCTGACAGAAATATGATAGGGTTTCAGCTTCTCCTCAGAGACCGAGTCAGGGGCGTGGCTCATGAGGTCATGACCACGGGTCGACTTAGGGAAGGCGATGACGTCACGGATGCTGGGAGCGCCGACCATAATGGAGACGAGCCGATCCAACCCTAAAGGAGCACAGAGGAGTTTTATGTTCCATAATCTGCTGTCTGTCTTAACATGATGTGAAGATTCCTACAACCTCAAATGATCTCAACCTCAAACTAAAGGTGGTCTCTGTATTTGGAAATGACCTCATCAAGAAGGGTGCTACCCAACTGAAGTATGACTTTCACATTTTATTTGAATCAAATATGTGACAACTTGATTTAAATCATATAATGTCTCCTCCCTGCAGGGAGGTGCAGAGTTAAATCTTACCCAGAGCAATGCCTCCATGAGGTGGTGCTCCTGAGTCAAGAGCCTCAATTAAGTGGGACAGGAGACTGGAGTCCTCCTGTAAAAAAAAAAAAAAAAACTGTTAATCCCATTTATAAAGTAAATAACTAACGTTCAGTAAACATTTTTTATCTGAGAGGTTAGACTATGTCCCATCAATAACCTTCAGGATATTCTTCAGGACGTAAAGCTGCTCTGAGGCCCTGTGGATCCGGATGGAGCCTCCTCCAAYCTCACAACCGTTCAACACCAGGTCATAGTGCTGCCCCTGAACCTGTTATACATCAGATTAGACACGGTTRAAAACAAAGCTCACATTCTAGAACCTAAAGAAGATTTGATGTGAGCACCTTGTGTGGCTCTGTGAGGAGCAACTCCGTGTCCTCGGGTCGWGGAGCCGTAAACGGGTGATGAGCCGACTCCAGCTCCTCTGGATTCTCCTCTTTGGGTAAGAAAAGAGGGAAGTCCACGACCCACAGGAAGTGGAAGGCAGAGGGGTCGCGCAGCAATAGGCCACGAGATTCRAGGAGCTGAGCGGACTGGAGACGAAGATTCCCGAGCAGTGGGCGCTGAGAGCAGAGATACAAAAAAAAAAAAAGTCTCATAGAAATGTTCTCTTTAGTTGATCTTTTTTCAGTCGTCTCAGTGTTTTTACCACAGAGTGGACGGATCCAGCTGCCATCAGCAGCAGGTCTCCTGGTTTGGCGCCAGTACTCCTCAGAAGGTTTTCAGTTTCAGAGACAGACAGCAGCTTCTTCAGGACGGACTTTATCGTCCCGTCGTCCCTGAGCAGCACCGGGCTCAGCTCCTTCAAATCGATTTCAGTCCAATTAAATCAGAACAACAGAGTCAGGATAAATCTGCACAGTAAAAACAGAAGAATAATGGAGACACAGACCKACCTGTCCGTGCTGAGTCTGGGCCGTTTGCTTCAGTTCATCCAMGTCTTTCCCAGACAGAAGTTTCTATCAACAGAAAACAGTTTGAGACAAACAGAAGCCACATCAGCACATCAGCAGCTCATTTTGCACGTTCTCTGTTCACTCCTACTGTTTTAAATGTTTCTTGTAGCAAACCATTACCTTTATGATCATGAAAAGGCTTTTACTGGCAGAGGGGATGTTTTTGTTCTTACCGCTCCACTCGGGACACAGATGGCCTGAACAGAACCTCCAGGTTGGCTCAGAGCTGATTTGAAGAATTCAATTTGTGTGGATGAGAAAACCTCACTCAGATCCACCAGCTGGAAAGACGAGACGACGGTCAGAAACAGAAAACTTGAATTTTTCTTATCTTATCTATTTCTTTAGATGTAGTCATCTTGTATGGTTGAACACAACTCACTTTTTAAGGGTGAATTTTCAAAGCTAAAAGAGATAAAGACAGTAATAGCAAGAAACTTCTTGACAGTAATTTTCCACATGAAAAATCAAAAACTAATTGAGAAAATCAGTAAAACCATAATATTTCTTTTATAGATTTATAAACTACTGGAGGAAGTTCCTCAACGTTGACTGTGCAGAAAAGKCTTTGTAACCTCTGTGATTGATTAAACATGTTAACACAGCAAAAACTACGGAAGAGCATCACATTCACCAAAAAAAAAAAAAAAACTAGACACCTGATCTCATATTTACGAGATCTTATCTCATAATTACAAGAAAAGATCTCATAATTGAGATAAGATGTCATAATTAGGAGATCAGGATTATCCCCCCCCACCCACCAACATCACCTACTCCTCTGAACCCACCCCATTTTTGTGTTATCTGACCTAAGCCCCCCCAGGATGTCTTGCTCTCTCACGGGTTGTTTAACTCAATTTTCCTTTTGTGTAGTTCAAGCTGTTGTTAAAGGTAGCACAACTGTGTTTGCTGCATGACCGGTTTCACCTGTTCCCCCATGTTTGTCTTGTATGTGTTCTTGAATGGGTGTTTCCTAACTGCCCCCTCCCCCTTCCCTGAATGTACAGCACCATGTGAATTTATTTCTGTGAAAGGCGCTATATAAATAAAACTTTACTTTACTTACTTTGCTTTACTTTAAGTGTCTTATTCTACCCAAGCATCTCTATAAATGTATGGTTAAACAGAACTGCTGTATGTTAGCGCTGAACAAAACACGAGAGATATTTGTAAGACATCAAAATCTTGTGACAAAAGAGGCAGAATTTGACTTGTTTAACAAAAACCATAAAATTATATTCTAAAAGCCAATGTATTGATTTGGGTCAAGATTAAATCGTGTGGATTTTARTATTTTGTCCCCAAACCTTCACATAAAAATAACCTTTAGAGAAAAAAGAAGGAATTTTCACATACATAAGATCCTTACAGCCTTTTAGAAAACAATAATAACCGTTATCATAGCTGGATGAATGCTTTAATTCTTCTTAATGCAGAAATATTTTTCTGTAGGCTTTCAGAAGTCCCCACCTTCATGTTAAACCTGGTGTCAGGTTTGTCCACCCCGTAGTCTCTCATGGCTTCGTCATAAGTCATCTTCTGGAAAGGAACCTGAAGGAAACCCTTCTCTGCAGGCCAGGAGTGCTGCAGCAGACCCTCCACCAGAGACATGACTCCTGCCTGGTCCACGAAAGACATCTCTATGTCCACCTGGAAAAGACAGTGAGGTGAATGTGTCCATTTAGAAAAACAAAAGTTATCAGCTAACCTGTTGATCACAGCTTTTTAACTTTAAAGTCAAACTGGGTTTAAAACATTTTTTTATTATCTGTGTGAAAAAAACAAAACAAAAACGTGTTTTCATGCCTCGGCCCACCTGTGTGAACTCTGGCTGCCTGTCTGGTTTGGAGCCTTCATCCCTGTAGCATCGAGCCACCTGGAAGTACCTGATACAAAACACAAGGAGGTAACCATTATCTTTGGGCCATGTCCCAATACCCACACTCACACCCTCGTTCCACCCTTGTGCACTTCAAATGCGCGTTCATGTTGAAGGGTTTGAGTGCGTAGTGTGTCCCACATTCTCCACATCAGTGCTTCGCCCCACCCATTTTACTATTTCCTCCCTTCTGCRAAGTCTGCATTTTTATGGACTTCAGCAAAGTGCATTACCCACAATTCACTGCTGCATGTGACATCTGGAATTAAAATGCAGACCGCAGAAAAAGAAAATCAATATTCATGGAAGGATGGATCATAGAAAAACTAATTTGGACCATTATTCATTTGATAAATGATAAAGGGGATTTATTAAAACATGAGGCATTTAGTATTAAATACAAAATAGTTTGTTCCCCTGAGGATTACAGAAATGTGGTTGAAAATATTCCAATTGCAATGATTAATATAATCAGATTTAGATTTAGATTCAACTCTAATCCCGTGATTGCATAAAATTATCAATGACTTAAATTTTGTAGACAAAAATTGTAATAAACTAATTTTGAGAGAAAAAAAAAATTAATTAACAAAATGTAGCCTGGATCCTCTAACAGGGGTGCCCAACCAGTCGCTCGAAGGCCCGCCAGCTGATTCCCAGTTG
>NW_013952608.1:226040-229191 GCF_001266775.1 Austrofundulus limnaeus
AAAATGCGTATGCACGGTTTTATAAATCTGATTTTTTTTTTTTTTTGGCGTATGCCATTTCTGCCTTTTGGCCGTATGTTCACTTTTAGTATGGTTTCTACGCAATCTTTTATAAATCTGACCCTGAACACTCACCGGTCTATACCAGCCACCATCAGGAGCTGCTTAAACTGCTGTGGACTCTGAGGCAGAGAGTAAAACAGGCCCGCCTCTCTGGAGGGAACCACAAACTCTTTGGCCCCCTGAAACACACAGAAGTGAACAGCATGAAAAAATCACGTTGATTAGCTCAAGTTTGAATTTGTAGATGTGTCAGCTGATCTTACAAAACAGCCAAAAATGATCTAATTACTTCTATGTTAAGGAAATAATCTTATAGCCTTTAAGGGAAGTAAATTTTCCTCTGTGTTGACTCTTACCCCTGGTGTTCTTTTGAACAGAGTAGGAGTTTCTACATCCACAAATCCTGCACACCAGACAAAAATAACAAGAAAATCAGGACAGGTTTTAGAAAAAAATAAAAGACTGGACTGGATTTCATTGAAAAAAATAAACAAGAATAAGGCAAAAGTAAATTGACACTCGTACCATGCACATTACAGAGATATTCTCTCATCTTCATCACCAGCTCAGACCTCATTCTGAGGTTCTTCTGCATCCGTGAGGACCTCAGGTCCAGGTAACGGTACTGCATCCGCAGAGACTCGGACTTCTGTTCAGTCCAAGAGAAACACGACTTCATCAATCGCAAATCAAACACACTCAGTGGTAGAAACCTGCGCGAAACGAAACACTTACTTTGACAAACTCTTTCGTCTCAAAAGGCAGCTTTCGGCACACGTTGAAAACGTCCACGTTCTCGGCCAGAACCTCCACGTCTCCAGTCAGCATCCCCTGGTGGCAGGACGAGAGGACGGAGCACTTCCCTGAGATCTGAGGAGTTTCTTTGTGGCCCAKTTAAAAGTTTTAGGATGTGTCTGACAAAGTGGTAATATCCAGAAAGAYATAAATATGTTGCTGAATCTACCAAACTCCCTTTAGGACAATTCACGTCACAGCCATCTGCTCATAAACACAAACCTTGTTCTCCTGCCCTGCTGGTCGTTTTCTGACTGTTCCCGTAACCTTCACGACCGACTCGACTGTCAGATCAGACAGCACCGCCTTCAAGCTGCTCGCAGACTAAAATCAGAAAAACACTATCTTCATTATTTTCATCAGTATATATTTTTTTATTTATATTATTTCATTTTATTGGTGGGAATAACTGGCGGTTATTTTTTCTTACTTCTTCTTGGGGAATTAAAACTTGTACCAAACCACTGAAATCTCGCAGGATGACAAAAAGGTCTTGTCTGTTAGAAACAGAAACCAAATAATTACTTCACGTGAGACTTCACAGAAGTCAAAATGCTTAATATTATAAACAAAATACTGGTTCTGTTCAAGGAAACACCAAGACCAGATACAAACTCATAAAACACATAACCCAAGCATCTTAAAGTCTGAGACTGAGTTATACACAAATCAACTTTAAATCCATAAATCAAACTTAGTTCATCAGACCTGAGGTACTGAACCCAACCACACAGTGTGACCTTCTCTCCAACATGATGTGGTCTCAGCTCCCCACAGGTGTGGCTCCTGAATGACAAACTGCTGGGTCCTGGTACMAAAACAGAACAGGAACAAATCACATGTTGTCCCCTTATTGTACAGAACAAGATATATAAAATGTAAGTTTATATGGAGGCACCACATACACAGTGTTTATTGTAAACAGTACATCCAGAGTATATAAGATGCCAGGGCTAGTCAACTAAATCACTCCGAGTGCCACAGTTACTGCAGAACAACAGCCATCAATTAAAGTCATTATGTAAATAAATCAAGGATTGAGATCTGTTACCTTTGAATTAGTTTATTTTGCTGCATTTAATTATAAATACAACATCTAGAACCCAATGTAATAAAAGTGATATTAAAACAATATTAAAAATAACACTGTCTTGGATGTTCATGGAAATTGTTTTCACCAGCTTCTAGCCAAGATTCAGATGTTTCTGTAGAAACCACACATGTCTAACTAAAACTAATTATAGCAATTAAAGACCTGTTCGAGACTTCATCATGTGCATGAACTCAGCTGCAGTCGTTACTTCTCCACAGGATGACACGGTTATAACCCTTGTATTAGTTGTTAAAAAGTACCTGTGGAGGCAGAAGCAGGTGTGTGCTGCCGGTGTGTGCAGCTCACGTGTCTCAGCTGAGTTTTCCACGGGAGGCCTCTTTCACCTGAGGTCTGATGGTACCAAACACTGTGAGCTCTGAGCCCGAGCAGAACCGTCCGCAGCAAAACTCTGCTTTTTGTTGCCATTTTAAAGGAACACGGTCTTTGGTGCCGTACAAACCATGCGGTCGCGTCACAGGGTTTAAACAAACTATACGAAACTCGCCTCACGCGGAGAAACGCAGGTGAACGGAATGTTTAGCCGTGATAACGTGTGCTAAACACCAAGGTGTCCGAACCTCTTTACTCTCTGCCCGCTTCCGCGTTTCGCTCGTGCCCATTAGTCCGGACAGATTTCATAGATCTCCAATCACATGGATGAGTTACTCTGACAGCGGCCCGCTACATCATCACATCTGTGTACGTTAGAAATCAGCGCTGAGTGAACGGAAGTGATGTCACAATTTAAGGCTAAAGTACTCAAACTCCAAAATCATCGATGATAAAATCAGAAACCATAGATTATAAAGGCCTATAAATGAAGGTATATAGTTGAACAGTTATCTCAGTCTAGGAGAGAAGCTATAATAAATTTGGAGCGCCTTAAAATTATATCAAATCAGTTCAAGAATAATAATTAAAACACCTATAACAACTAGAATCACAGTCACTCACAGACAAATGCGCAAAAGGAGAAATTGCAAAATAGTGCATCAGAGGTGGATTATATATTTTTTTTACTCCTGTAACTGAGAGGTAGGCTATTTTGTGTGTCTCTGTAATTTCAGATAGTTTTAGAAAAAGAAGTGAAAACCTAAACGCCATGCTTACAATAGAGGCACCAATGACATAACGCCTAGGCAGCTGCCACGGACTGTGTGTGTGTGTGTGTGTGTGTGTGTGTGTGTGTGTGTGTGTGCG
>NW_013952608.1:229303-230914 GCF_001266775.1 Austrofundulus limnaeus
TAGCTTCTCGTGTGTGTGTGTGTGTGTGTGTGTGTGTGTGTGTGTGAGCGCAGCAGCAGCAGATCACTCCAGCAGCATGAAGAAGCTCACCTGTATGGCAGGCTGCTTTTACATATAATCGGCTTCACCACAGTTATGTTCCAGGTCCTGAATGATTTTATGACTACACAGCTTAGTTTTTTTTAGTGAGAGATACATACAATTCAACTAACACAATGTTAATCATAATTCTCTGTTCATCTTTCTGGTTTATCCAAGGCCAAAGATCCTGAAGGCCAAACTACAGGAGTTGTCCATCTGAGGGGCAGGTTGTAGTCTAAGACAAAACCATGTTTATAAAATGTTCGACCCTTAAAAATTTGCACTTAGAATTTATAAATTCTTTCATTTCATTTATCTTGATGTTAAGTTAAAATTTCAGGTCATAGAATCATTTTTAAATTACTTTTCTGTAAATTATATGTCTATGATTCTGGTTCAAATACAGAACTTTATTTTTGCTGGATTGTTGACAAATTATTTATGAGTTAATGTTGCCTTAGTGGACAATTAAATAAGTGAACCACTAAAACATCAATGTTAAATGTGATGTGTTTGCAAATTTGAGTGCACCTAACTTTTGTACTGGTGCACCTAAGGAAAAATGTTAGGCACACTGGTGCAACCAGTGCAAAAAGTTGGTCTAGAGCCATGCTAGGAGTGCAGAAAATTAAAATTTAGTCTCTCCTGGTGCTGTGGAGATATCTTCAGATTCTGTTTAGGTCATATTTTTCATCCCATTCAGTTTTCATTTTCTATGACGTTTTCTGAACTATTTCGTCAGTTTTTGCGACAGAACTTCTAAATAAGGTCTGGACTCACCAACTACAGTTTGGTGGTCTTTATTCTCTTCTGGCTCCGACATGAAAGGCTGGATGTTGCTGACAGCTTTTAATTCATTTGTAAAAAGAAAGTTTCTGTGCTGCCATATAGTCGTGAACCTCTCCATCAAACTGGAATAAACCGGTCTGGAAGCTGGACGGGGCATGAAGCACCTTGATTGGATTTAAAGAGACAGCCTCGAAACGAGTTGATCTGAGACACACCTCAGAAAAGGGGCAGGGCTTGTGGAGTTACAATGAGGAAGTCAGTTCCACTTTATAACTGAATGATTTAAATGTGAAAAAGAAGGATTTAAAAGCAGGATATGTTTTAGTATTTCTGATTATTCTGTTCTCCAGTACAGTTCTGTTGGACCACCTGATCTCTTTCTCTGTACAGGTGTTGATATTTTGGGGTGCATTTTATTTTACTTAATAAGGCAAATCCCACTATGATTGCAGGCCAGGCTTGGACCTGAAGGCAACATGTTGTTGTTTTTTTTGTCTGTGGGAGAAAATCCATACAAGCACAAGGAGAACATGCAAACTTCACACAGAAAGACCTGGGTGAGAAACGGGGATGGAACCCAGGACCTTCTTGCTGGAAGGTCTCAGTATTTCGAAGCCATCTCGTGAAGCACTGCATTTTTTTTAATCTTTTACTTCAAATTTGACAGATGTACAAAAATATAATAGAAAATAAACTGTTACAAAAATACATAAGCAACAAATATGTAACATGAATATAAAC
>NW_013952608.1:236518-237574 GCF_001266775.1 Austrofundulus limnaeus
CACAATAAAATGAAATTATTTAAACATCATACATTGTATTTTTCTGGATTTTTGTTTTAGATTTCATCACTCACAGTTGAAGAGTACCTATGATAAAAATTAGTCATCTACAAGCTTTGCAAGTGGGAAAACCTGAAAAATCAACAGTGTATTAAATACTTGTTCTCCCCACTGTAATAGGTAAAGCTACAGGGACTTCACCAGAATCTTTTAAAAAATAATGTTGTATCGTCAGCAAGTTGTGAAATTTTAAGTTCTTGATCAAATATTTTAATTCCTTCAAATGAGCTTTGTCTAATTAAATAATTTAAAATTTGACCTACAAGCAGAAAAATATAAGGGGAAGCCGGACAGCCCTGACGAACCCCTTTTTGTTAATATTAAACCGACTAGATGTACCATTTAAAAGTTTAACAGAACTATTATCTCTAAAGTGTTTTAAAAGCTTTAATGAAAAAGTTACCAAAGTTGAAAAAAAAATTATGACTGTCAAAAGCCTTCTGATAATCTAAAAATAGAATAATTGGATTACCTGGTATGAGATCTCTATAGTCAAACAAGTCTAACACTAGTCTAACGTTATCAGAGATGTTGCGTCCAGGCATAAAACCATTTTGAGATTCATGAATTATATCATTTAAACCATTTTTTAATCTCTTAGCTAAAATAGAAGCCAAAATGTTGTCATTATTTAATGTGATGCCACGCCAATTATCTATAATTAAATGATCCTCATGTGGTTTGGGAATCAATGTTATAAGACCCTGTTTGATTGAGGTAGGTAACTCTTCATTATTAATGGATTCAGTATAAACTGCAAGAAGGAATTCTGCTATTTCTGATGAAAATTTGTGGTTGAACTCTGAGGTTAAGCCATCATTTCCTGGTGACTTATTAGATTTAAGATTTCCGACGCCCCATTTTATCTCATCAATAGAAAACATTTCATCACACTCTTCTTTTAGAGCCTCATCAGCTTTGTTCACATCTTTTAATGAATTTAATATATTTGTGCTATCTGAACAGTTATCCTTTTTATAAAGATCTCTATAAAAA
>NW_013952608.1:237740-253312 GCF_001266775.1 Austrofundulus limnaeus
TCCCAATATTTTCCAAACTTGTTGTTAGTTTGAGCAAGTGTCCAGTCCTTTTTGATTAAGTTTTGAATGTATGATGTAATTTCTACATTATTTAATAATGAGTTGTTAAGTTTCCAATGGTTAAAAACTCTTCTGCTATCMTCACTGGACAATTTAAGTTTTAAACAAATGGATTTATGGTCAATTAGAACTGATGGGCACATTTTAACCTCTGATATTTGTCTCTCCATTTCCTCTGAGATAAGCCAAAAGTCAATCCTTGACTGAGCTGAAAAAGTTTTGTTACTCCAGGTGTWTTGTCTGTCAAAGGGATGATGATGTCTCCATATATCCGATAAATTCCAGCGATTAGAGAAGTCCATGAGATGGTTCTGTCCATTTTTAATTCTTGACGGATGTCTATCCATCTGAGTGGACCACACCACATTAAAATCTCCCCCTAAAATAATCTTTGCTAGTAGAAATTTAGCACAGTAAAATGTCATAGTGTCCTCTAGCTCCTTCAAGAAACTCACAGTTAAGGATTCTGAATTATATCCATAAATACTGCCCAATAAAAAGGTGAAAGAATTAAACTCAACCACTAAGAAAATCCAGTGACCCTTKTYATCAGATGTGACGTCTAAAACTTTACCTTTAAAGTTATGTTTTAATATTGCTACACCTGCTGACTTGTTTGAACCACGTGATAGCCATATATCTTTGCCCCATTGATTTAACCAAAAGGTTTCATCTTCTGAACAAGAATGACATTCCTGTAAAAAAATAAAATCAGCTTTTGCCTCTCTAGAAAAAAGAAAGAAAGCTTTTCTTTTTTTATATTATTACGCAGACCCCTTGTATTAACTGACAAAAATGTTAACTCCAGAACACCCTTTCTTTATAACCTTTAAAGAAAAGCAACTTTAGAAAAAGTCATTTGAAACGACTCCTATAATAAAACTTTGAAGCCACAAACTAAACAATTTTAAATGGAAGTGATTACTGTTGAATAAGAAACGTCACTGTCCAGTTGCAAGTTGAATTTCCTTTCCATCCACGTAAGCTCTACGTCCCACGAAGTAGGCCCTCTTTCCATTCTTGCGAGCCTGTTCAATAACAGGCCACAAAGCAGATCTGGCATCCTTGTCTTCCTTGGTCAAATCGTCACCAAAGCGAAGCTTGTAGGGTGCTGTTATCTTTAGCACTCTTCCAGATGATGTCCCTCACTGAGAGGTAAGCAAAGAGGATGATGACCACTCTGGTTTGTCCGTCAATCTGCTTCCCCAGTCCATGAGCTATGTCGATTCCTTCAGCAGCTTTTTGGATCCTAGATCAGGAGCGATTTTGTGACAGATGGCCATGATCTTCTCCTTCACATCTTCATTTTTTTTCAGGTAACCCATACAGACGTAAGCACCATCTCCGCTTGTAACGCTCTGCATCTGCAACACGCTCCTGCAACTCTTCTATTTGTGTTTCCAGCTTCTCATTTTTATATTTCAGCATGCAGTTATCCTTCTTTAGTTCTTC
The DNA here is from genome assembly GCF_001266775.1 of Austrofundulus limnaeus. Classification (NCBI taxonomy): domain Eukaryota; kingdom Metazoa; phylum Chordata; class Actinopteri; order Cyprinodontiformes; family Rivulidae; genus Austrofundulus; species Austrofundulus limnaeus. The sequence goes on from NW_013952608.1 coordinate 239,253, forward strand.
AATTTCACCATACATGAACTCAACAGATGTTTTAATCTCTTTGATTTCAGCCTTTACCTCCTCTGCCCGGTCATTGACTGCTTTCAAGATGGAGTGTAGGGAAGGTTCAACCTCACCGCTGCAGGAGTTTTTTTGGAGCTGGGCTGTTGCTCGGAGAGTCCGAGTGGCGCGAAATCAGAATCAAAGTCCAACTTTGAGGCCTTGTTTCCATCAAAATAGTTGTGATCATTCGTCTTGTATACTTGTGTGACTGATGTCCTGCTCTTCCGCTTGTTTTCTTCTTTTTTTTTCCATGATCACTCATCTTTATCTTCAGTCGAGAGCTTTAACTAGCTTACCCGATAGCAGAGTTTAGCTAACTTGCTAACGATGTCTTTCTTTTTTATAAACAAGTGGCTTTTACCTCACTTTGATGAGATCCGGGTATGACAAGATATTTTATGAGCACTTCAGTCCAACTTTGGCTTCTCAAAACTCATTCATAAAGGGTTGGAGTTCACTTCAAACAGAGACGTCTTTAAAAACATGTGAGTGAAACCGCCATCTTGGGCGGGTTTCATGGCACTGCGTCACTGCGTCGTGACGTCATGTGMAAATACTTTAAATGCGGCCGGAGAACTCCGCTTTTAAGGCAGCTCGCCCGTGGCGTAGTTGGATAGAACATGGATTCATGTCCAGCTTGCCTCGTCGCGGGTTCGAGTCCCAGTTGTCCCTAGTGCTGACAACCGTCTGGGTGGGTTGCAGATGGTCTACACAGTTGCAATGAATGTTGCTAGAACTTGTTGTAGGACTGTAATCCCTGACAACCGTCCGACAGCGCTACGGGATTCGCGCGTGAGTACATGTGGAAAACCGTGCACTGCGGTGAGTAGTACGCTACCAGTATAGCACTGGCGCGTGGCCTTTTTAATCTTATTTATTTATTTACTTACTTACTTACTCTCCATTCCAGTTATTTCTAGTATTACTATTTCTAGTAATAGAATAGCTGGTTTGGTACGATCAAGAAGAAGAAGAAAAAAATTGTCTTTCTTTCTTTCTTTTTCTTTTTCTTCACTGTTTGCAGGATGTCCTCTGCCACACAAGAAGACCAGCTGCTCGGTTCAGATGACCTCATGCATGAAATGCTCACTACTGAGTTCCAGTTTCTTTTGGTTTTCATATCATTTATGGTTTTATGAAACAGGCTTTTTGCACCATAATAATAATAATATAATAATAATAATAATAATAATAATAATAATAATAATAATAATTATTATTATTATTATTATTATTATTATTATTATTATTATTATTATTATTATCATTAATAGTTGTTGATTGTACAATATTGTACAGACATGATTTCTTTTCCTTCATGACATTTATACGTTTCAGTTCAAAAGTCATAAAAGCAGCAGAAATAAAAATGTGAAAATCAGAGACAGTTTAAAAAAAAAGCCAACCTTTTTTTATTTTATTTTTTCTTTTTAATCTTGTGTCCACTTTATTCCAGTTGGTGGCGGTATTGCTCCTTTTAAGCTGGTTTGGCCATAGAACGGAAGAAGAAACGAAAACTGTGTTTGTTGGTTGTCTGCAGACATGTCGGGCAGCAGGTTGATGAGAGCTATCAGAGTCAGGGAGTTTGGAGCTCCGTCTGTCCTCAGACTGTGTCCAGATGTCCCTGTCCCTTCGCCTGGACAAAGACAGGTGAGACCACAGGCTGTCTGCTGCAGGAAATGCTGAAAGGGTCAAAGTTCACACAGTTTAGCCACCGAGTAAAAACAAACTCCGTGTCTTAAATCTTTACAGCCACAAATTATTATAACATGTCCTTCAGTGTGTGTTAGCACAGCTGCTAAACTCAAGAGATGAAGCAGTTTAGTCTCAACACAACAGACAGCTGGAAAAATAATAAACAGGACTTTCAGTCTTTGTTACCAGCAGCCTGTTAACGAGTCACACTTTTACTTTTTAGTTGAATCTCTGAAAAACACAAGAGAACACAACATGAGACATAAAATAGTGTTTTAGCTCCAACAAGGTGAGCTAGTAAAAACTTGAGGAGTTTCAGATATTCTTCATCTGAGCCCTGTTTCAGAAAGCAGGCTCAACCAACTCTGGGTTAACACAGATACTCTGAATCAACTTACCCTGCTCTGTGATACTCAGGATTTTCGGTTTCACAACAGATGATATCAATTGGGTAACTTAACTCGGAGTGAAGTTACCCCTTGAGCTCAAGTATTTAAAGCGTAACTTACCCCAAAATTAACTTTTTTATCTGATAAACTGTCTAGAATGTGTCTAAAATGTTATATAGTACTGTTTCTGTGCTAATTTTGATGTTTTTGTGTGTATTTGTTCAAATCTGTAATATTTGGTCTAAAAACGTGTTTTTGCTGCTCATATGGGTGGAGCAGTGGTACTGCAGGCTAATTTACATATTGGTTAACGGCTCTCCACGGTGACGTGTCTTCTCCACGGTTTCGTCACAGCGGCTGTGTTCTGGTATAAAAGCCTCTCTCTAAGACACGCCCCTGCAGCAGTCAGAGGGTGGAACAGTTAGCAAGCTTAGCATGATCGTCTGTTGACCTTCAGCCTCGGGTGGGGAGAGCTGACTGCTGCGTCTCTCTCTCTCTCTCTCTCTCTCTCTCTGTCTCTCTCTCTGTCCCCCCGGTCCCACACACACACAAGCAGTATGTCCTGCATAGCGGGAGGGGAGGAGGGAAAAAGGCAGACAGACAGGGGGGCAGCTGCAGCCCTAACGGACCGAACTTCAGTCAAACAAGACCCAACACTTTTATTCCTGATTTAAACTAGCGATCTTGTGAGCAGCTGGATGCTTTTATTTATTTTTTTTATGTCAGGCTGTCACAGAGCGCTCCTCCTCCTCTGTCCGAGGCTGGTGTGTTGTGAGGCGGACAGCTCAGCCGAGGCTACTGGAGCTGGAGCTCAAGGTCCTGACCCAGGGAGCCAACATGAGTCAGTCCCAGACTGAGCTGACTTGATCAAGACTCTCTCTGCCTCTGGTGAGGAGGGGGGTGAAAAATCCTCCACCTCTTACTGTTTAGAGATGTAACTATCTGCGTCGCTGTGGTCACTCTCCATGTAGCATCAATTATGCTAATGCTAGCTGTCGCGTTCTCTCATCCTGGCCACACGTCCGTTCTCTAACCCCGCCTCCCCCCCACCAACTTTGATGCATTTTTTAAATTTCACCTTGGGGCGGAGTTATCTCGGGGGGGGGGGGGGGGTGGTAAGATACACTTTAAGAAGCCCTTATCAATGGAAGTCAGATAATGCGATTCACCATGGAAATGGCAGAAAACGGGAAGAATCGAAGTCCATATTTCTCACCACTGGAACTATTAATGACGTCATACGGACAATACCAACATATATTTACCAAAAAAAGCAATACTGTTGCCGCTGCAAGAGAAATAGTTAGTGTGGCAGAGAATTTCTGACCAAGTCATTGCGTGAGTATGATTTGACAGAAAGCTAATAATTTATTCTTTATAATTTTTGAAGTAAAAAAAAGTGTGTGTGTGTGGGGGGGAGGAATGCAACCCAGCCGGTCCCAAACGGACGGCAGCAAATAAAAATGTAGTCAAATCAGGTAAGCGCCAGTTAAATGCTGTTGTGTTCAATCTTTAATAAATTAATTAAATGATTCTCTAGCTACATTGAGCCCATGAAAGTAACGTGTTCCACAAAAAAAATAAAATGCATTACCTTCTCTCTACCAATAAATAAAATGTACACGCAAAAATAGCATGTGTCTAATTAATTTCTGACCTTCATTACAGCAAGTGTGTAAAAGGCAGATGCCAGAAAGACAGGTGGGGGTCCTCCACCACTATCAGAAGCCGAAGAGCTGGCCCTGAGTCACAATAGTGGGCGACTTATAGCTGAGGGCATCCCTGGGGGAACTTCATCTGTCCCAACCATGCCCCAGGACAACAACAGTTATGTTAAAGGTTAGCTCTTGAAGTAATTTATTTACTCATTTTACCGTTTCCCAGTATCCCAGCCATACATCTTCAAGTGTAGTTGTCATTGATGCTTTTGTATCCAGTTTGTGACTATGGGTGCTCTTACAACATTAACCTTATGTAAATTGAAATAAAGGTGCAGTCACATAATCTAAGGAATGTGTTTGGTTTTAAGTGGCACATTATTATGGAAGTCTAAATTAAATATCCCATCATTTGTCTCAYCAGTGGTGGATGGTGTTCTGTCTCTTGAGGTTCCTTCTGGGTCACAGATCTTTGTTGCTGCTGTAAGGATTATTATTATTATTTAAAATTATTATTTTTTATTTTGTATTTATGAAAAGTTTTTAAGTGCATTTCAGTACGGTAAATCCATTTTATTATATTTCATCACAGGATGATGATGAAGAAACTTTGTCAGCTGTCACAGAGAGGGGGTAGACCCAGGTGCATGTGGATGTGTTGCTTTACTGTAGGTTTAAATTTTATTCAAATTTTATTGTGTAAAATAATGACTGTTAATTTTAACTGAGGATCAGCTGACGAAGGTCCATCTAACTCTGGAGCGTGAAAACCGGTAGCACTCAAACAAATAATCGTCTGGAAATGAGAACACATCTAATCTCGGTCTGATTACTCTCTCCCGACGTAGATTTCTGCAGAGTATTAAAGCTCCTTTGTCCACAGGCTCCTGGAGAAAAGGACACGCCATGTCTGACACTTCCTCATGACAGCTGTCACCTAAATAGTCAGACTAACCCAGGATATGTTCAAGTAAAGCAGGGTTGGTTCACGGAGTAAGTTTCAGGGGTAACTTAACTCAGGGTAACTGCTATCTGGCTTTCTGAAACCAAAAACACGGGGTATGCACCTAGTTACCCCAAAACTTACTCAGGGTTTGCACTTACCCTGCTTTCTGAAACGGGGCTCTGCTGTTTTATTTTGGCTTCATTTGTCCTTTGTTCTGTGGAGAACACACTGCACCAAATGGAGTCACGTTACACAAACACAGGACAGGTAAAGAAATTAACTTTTAAAAACTGTTTTTTTTTGTCCCTCTGTGTCCACATTTTGAAATATCTCTAAGGTTGTTGTTGTTGTTGTTGTTGTTTTTCTTCTTTTTTGTCACTTCAGTAGAAAATGAAACCAAATATTAGTTTATTTATTTCTTCATCATCAGTGACTTTTTTTAAGTGAAGAGAAAATAGAGACAGAGAGAAAAACAGAGAGAGAAGTAATTAGAAATAAATATTGAAATAGTGATTAGAAGTATATTAAATATACACCAACAAAACACAGGACCACACACCCAACATCTGTCCGCTCACCTGAAAAATAAATGGATAAATACATGGAGGGCATATATAAAAATATACACATACCCATACATACGGCATATAAAGATATACATACATACATGAGACCAGAACCCAAGGCCCCGAGCGCAGAGCCCCAAGGGGCACCCGCACGGGAAGATCCGCCCACCCAACCCCCAGATCAGACCGTAGGGGAGAACTGGGAGAGTCCCCCCAGCAAACACACACACACAGCCCCCGGGGCAGGCAGCAACAAACTCATGGGCCCCACCGGCACCTGCCATACCAGAGCAGATCCAAGAAAGGGCACAGAGGTCCGGGCCCCCAGGGCGCACCCCCTCCAGGCCAAAGCCCGACAGGTCCAGAGGTCCCGAGCCCCAGCAGGCAGTCACCAGGCCAGGCCGGCACACACCCCAGCGCCCAGCCCCAGACCCCGGAAACCCCCAGCACGCCGGCGGCCAGCCGCAYACCCCWCCGGGGGGCCGAGTAGCAGCGGGCCCCCAGATAAACCAGTAGGAGGGGCAGCCCAGACCACAGCCTGACAAATATCCAAACATACACAATCGCACCATCCCACCCTCATCCTCACCCCCACTCAAAGACATTCAAGGACGCCACATTCCACTCATACCCCCGATACACACTCTAGACCCCCCAGGTCCAGGACATGTACCCACACCCTAATGGAGGCCGCACACACCCAAACCCAGGAGGTAGACCCAATCATTCTGAGGTGGAGAGGAGCAGATAGCCAAGGCCCGGCCCAGGCCGCACCAGGACGCCCGGCCAGCCCCCCGCCGCAGAGAAGCCACACCCATGACCACCCCACCACACCGCCAATGACCAAGTCCACCCCCCGGAACCCGGCAGCCACCCCAGCCAGGGGACCACCCACAGGAACCAAGAGCCACACCTCAGGAGACCAAGTAGCACCAGGGAGGATGGAGAGCCAGCCCCGCTCCCGGCAACCGTCCAAGCCCCGAGCCCACCCACAGCCCAGGACTGCACCTGGCGGTCCGCCCTTCTTCAGGACCCCCTCCCCTTTCTGAAACGGGGCTCTGCTGTTTTATTCTGGCTTCATTTGTCCTTTCTTCTGTGGAGAACACACTGCTCTAAATGGAGTCGTGTTACACAAACACAGGACAGGTAAATTAAGTACAATCTAAAGTCTAAAAGAAATTAACTTTTAAAAATTGTTTTTTTTTGTCCCTCTGTGTCCACATTTTGAAATGTCTCTAAGGTTGTTGTTGTTGTTGTTAACATTTTTCCACAACTTCCTGTCTCTGTGATGGTGTGAAGGTGTTGATCCGAGTCCGTGCCTGTGGGGTGAACCCCGTAGAGACGTACATCCGCTCCGGATCTTACGCCCGGAAGCCGACCCTGCCGTACACGCCAGGTTCTGATGTGGCCGGAGTGGTGGAGGCAGTCGGAGAGGACGTCACCGCAGTCAAGGTAAAACCGTGTGGGACGGATCAGACGCACAAATAAACGTGCCGCCTCGGCAACGTTTGAGAATCTTTGTGTTTTCCAGGCTGGGGATCGTGTGTTCACCACAGCCACAGAGTCTGGAGGCTACGCAGAGTTCACTGTAGCTGCTGACGACTGCGTTCACAAGCTGCCCGATGCTTTAGACTTCTCACAGGGAGCAGCCATCGGCATCCCGTACTTCACTGCCTACAGAGCTCTGGTTCACAAGTAAGACCACACCATTCCACCACTTGTCCACACCTTTCCACCACTTGTCCACACCTTTCCACCACCTGTCCACACCTTTCCACCACCTGTCCACCACCTGTCCACACCTTTCCACATTCTGTCCACACCTTTCCACCATCTGTCCACACCTTTCCACCATCTGTCCACCACTTGTCCACACCTATCCACCACCTTTCCCCCACCTTTCCACCACCTGTCCATCACCTGTCCATACCTCTCCACCACCTGTCCACCACTTGTCCACCACCTGTCCATCACCTTTCCACCATCTGTCCACCACTTGTCCACACCTATCCACCACCTTTCCCCCACCTTTCCACCACCTGTTCACACCTGTCCATACCTGTCCATCACCTGTCCACCACTTGTCCACCACCTGTCCACCACTTGTCCACCACCTGTCCACCACTTGTCCAGCACCTGTCCACCACCTTTCCATCACTTGTCCATCACCTTTCCACCATCTGTCCACACCTTTCCACCATCTGTCCACCACTTGTCCACACCTATCCACCACCTTTCCCCCACCTTTCCACCACCTGTTCACACCTGTCCATACCTGTCCACCACCTGTCCATACCTCTCCACCACCTGTCCACCACTTGTCCACCACCTGTCCACCACTTGTCCACCACCTTTCCACCACCTGTCCACCACCTTTCCATCACTTGTCCACACCTTTCCCCCACCTTTCCACCACCTGTTCACACCTGTCCAGCACTTGTCCAGCACTTGTCCACATCTGTCCACCACCTTTCCACCATCTGTCCAGCACTTGTCCACCACCTGTCCATCACCTGTCCAGCACTTGTCCACATCTGTCCACCACCTTTCCACCATCTGTCCAGCACTTGTCCACCACCTGTCCATCATCTTTCCACCACCTGTCCACATCTGTCCACCACTTGTCCACACCTTTCCACCACCTGTCCACACCTGTCCACCACCTGTCCACACCATTCCACCACCTGTCCACCACCTGTCCATCACCTGTCCACCCCTTTCCACCACCTGTTCACACCTGTCCACCACCTTTCCACCATCTGTCCACACCTTTCCACCATCTTTCCACCACCTGTCCACACCTTTCCACCACCTGTTCACACCTTTCCACCATCTGTCCACCACTTGTCCACACCTTTCCACCACCTGTCCACACCTTTCCACCATCTTTCCACCACCTGTCCACACCTTTCCACCACCTGTTCACACCTGTCCACCACCTGTCCACCACCTGTCCACACCTTTCCACCACCTGTTCACACCTGTCCACCATCTGTCCACCACCTGTCCATCACCTGTCCATCACCTGTCCACCATCTGTCCACCACCTGTTCACACCTTTCCACACCTGTCCATCACCTGTCCACACGTGTCCACCACCTGTCCAGGAGGCAGCTTTTACACTAAAGGAGAAGCTCAAATCAAAAGTGCAGAGATTCTTCTGTATTTAAAAGATTCCTTCATAGATGTCAATTATCAGTTATTTTTAAAATACAGGGTGTCTGCAGGTCCTTTTTTAAAAGTCTTAAATTTACATATCTGAAATTAAGACCTTAAAAAGTCTTAAATTTGATTTAAAAAATGTGCATCATCATCTGTGCAAACTTTAAAATATCACCGTTTTAACGTTCTATTAGGTTCGGCGGGGTGGTCTCATTGACACATGGTCAGGGCTGCCCAACCCTGGTCTTCAAGAGCCCCTACCCAGCATGTTTTACTTGTTCCCCTGCTCTTCAGCAGGTCTTCACAAGATTGTTAATCACTCTTCATTCAAACCAGGTGTGTCAAATCAGGGAAACATCTAAAAATCACTGCTTGAAATGTTGACCAACACCTCAAGAGCTTCTCTGAGCTTGATGAGACATTTTCAAAATATAATATTGACTCAGTTTTATGTTTTTTAGTATTGCTTCTCGAAGCCGTTGATTCTTTGCCATTTATTTGTAAATAATAAATCAGATCACATGTATTAAAGCAGTGATTCTCAACCTTGGTCCTCAAGGACTCCTTTCCTGCATGTTTAGATGTTTCCCTGATGTATGAGCGTTCACACTGCAGTCGCTTTGAAAACATCAGATATGTATCCGATTTAAAACCACATACTGAAACGGCCTGGGTCGGATTTGAAAAAAGCGTATTTGTCGCATTCAGACTGTCATTAAAAAAATTGGATATGGGTCAGATGGGGCAAAAAAAATTGGATTTGGATCGCATTTGCCTGCAGTGTGAACGTAGCCTCTGTGAGATCAGGAACACGATGGTGGTTTCTTACAGTAACAAAGTATATCTGCTTATTTTCTTAAAAATATGAAGTGAAAACATCATCATGAATCCATCTGAGTCAAACTATAGACCTATATCCTGACAGACCAAGTGTTCCTGACCTTTTTCTTTGCGTGAACTGACACATTACGGACTCTGCTGTGTTTTGAAACCAGAGTCTGAGCGTGTGACGTGCAGCTTTAAATCCCGCCTCCTTCCCTACAGATGAACATGGTGCCACATGACMCCCCCCCCCCCCCCCATTATAAAAAGATTCATTACAGTTAAATGAAAAATGAATATTTGCACAGCAGCAAGATAAGAACTGAGTCAAACATAGAGTTTAGAGGTGGACCACCAGACCTGAATCTGTGCTGAAGTCTCAGTCACAYATTCATCCTCTGAAACTCAACTTTAATAAGTTAACCAGGCTGAATTATGGTGACCTGAGTTCAGTTATTCCCACAGTACCAGAGTTACTGTGAACATGAGGCAGGTTAGGGTTTAAGTTCTCTGATGTTGAACTTAATACATAATCAAACTAACATCTTAAAATCACCAGTTTCATTAAAGTGGTGACATCATTACTGCCATATGTAACCTTTGTATGTGCATGTGCACAGGCTTCCTATGTCCAAATATTTTAGACGTTATGAATGAACTGAAGTACTTTTCATTAATTTTGTTCTCATTAGTGAAACAACAGTGAGTATACAACAAAAAGGATTACACGAGAAGTACAACTGATGAGTGTTTATAATATAACAACAGACTAAAACTGCTTAAAGTTGATTTACATTTACTACAAGGTCTGAACACTTGATGGTACATTTAAACTCTGCAGAATCCAGAGTGTATTTTTTTTTATTTTATTTTTTTATCCACTGATCCTCTAACTTCATGTTCTCCAGCTGTGTTAGAGGAAACACTGCCCCCTGGTGGTGCAAATATGAATTTCACTGAAGCCAGCAGAGGGTTTGATTTGCAGCAAATTTCATAAAATGTGAAATCAGAAGGATTTAGTTTGATTTTGTAGCACAACAATTTAGAAATGTGAGTGAATTAGAGAAATGATGTAGGGCTCCCAGCTGGTCGGTGGGCAGCGCCGTGGTCTCAGAAACCTGAGGCTGCTGGTTTGAGCCCAGGTTGTCTGGAAGAGCACTTGGTATGAAATAATTCTTTTATTTTATTTTATTCAGTGAGGATGATGGCTGTGTCAATCCCTGAAGAAGGGAGCAGCCAAAAAAAATTGCTAAGAGAAATGACAGTTCTGAACTACTCATAAAAAATGGCTTGAATGTTTAAAACCTATTATTAATATCTTTTGGTTTATAAGTTATCTTTACACATGAGCTAAGAAAGCAGGGAAATACTCAAATAAAATTAAACAGTAAAACGTACTGTTTAGAAAGGAAATTACTGCAACAAAAAGATAAAATATAACCTATACAAATAATTCTCAGATGATTTTTTTTGTTTGACTCTGCAGAGCTCGAGTCAAACCTGGAGAGACGGTCCTGGTTCACGGAGCGAGCGGTGGGGTGAGAACAGCTTTTACATTGGATTTAAATAAAACTGTTTTTAATCTGGGAGTAAAGTTTGTTTATTAAACCAGGGAACAGGAAAKACCATTAGTGACTGAAAACAGAAAAGTTCAAATGAGATCAAAGTTTGAAGCTTTAAGACAAGAATATATAACATTTAAGAACTGATGAATCRTCTTGATTTGTTTCCTCTTTTGGAAGTGAGCATCTTTACGGCTAAAATTTAAGACAATAAAAACATCAAATAGGGCTATAGCTCCGTCATTTTAGTAAATATTTAGCGCAAATTTCATATGGTATTAGCTAGGGCTGCAACTAACTATTATTACAATAAGCGAATAACCRTTTTATTTTATTTTTATTAATCGATGAATTGTAAAACAAAAACATTTTTAGTTTTGACTTTATTCATTCCAAAATAGAGAATTTGTCAGCAAATTAAAACTTAAAGCTTAATTATTGAATGAATGCCATCATAAATCGCCCGACATAATAAATCGATAATGAAATTTGTTGCCAACAGTTTTAATAATCGATTTTATTGGTTAGAGCTGACAGTTGTTCATAACACATACTTTAAGCGTGACGTCTCTGATATCACATGATATTTAGTAAAGCATTTTCAGGGTTTGACTAAAACGGCTACAACTCCGTCATTTCTTCATAGAAAATCTTTTCAGTCTAAAACTGCATTCCTTCACAGAACACTAGGCGTTTAATCAGTACAGTTTTTGGTAGTTTTTAGACGGGTTTTCAAAAATAAAATTGGCTCCTGGTTTGTTCAGATTCACGTTTTTGCCACCTTTTATGATGACATCAGTTTTATGAACAGAAATGATTAGAACAATAATCACAGACGAGTACATTTTTTAAAAAATATTCTTGTTTTTGGATTTATCGTATTTTATTTGTTGGCTTCTAACCTGGATCAGTGAGTCACCAGGTTCTCCTCCACCTTCAGGTGGGTGTGGCGGCGTGCCAGCTGGCCCACGCTCTGGGTCTGAGGGTTTTGGGGACAGCGGGGACATCAGTGGGGATGAAGCTGGCTCTGAGTAACGGCGCTCACCWGGTCTTTAACCACAGAGAGGAGGGCTACACCAGGCGGATCATGGTAGACTCACACAGGAGGAAAAAAGAAACCAAATCTTTCAGTCTGTGACTGATGCAGAGTCAGTAACTGTGTTTTCCAGGAGGCCACAGAGGACCGAGGTGTGGACGTGATCGTGGAGATGCTGTCCAATGTGAACCTCAGCAAAGACCTCCAGATGTTGGCCTACGGAGGACGAGTGATGGTCAGTAGGACGTCAGTCTGTCGTTCTGTTTTCTCTGCTGTGCTGAAGGTGTTTTCTTTCCTCTGCAGGTCGTCGGCTCCAGAGGTCCCGTACAGATCAACCCCAGGGACACCATGACCAAAGAGAGCAGCATCACCGGGGTGGCCCTGTTCTGTGCAACACCGGTACGCTGCACAACGTCTAYGCTTCCATCTGATAAACCGTAGCTTTGTGCTCATCCCTCTCCTCTTCTCCCTCAGGAGAAGACGAAGGAGTGCGCTGCGCTGCTCTTCGCAGGGATGGAAGCCGGCTGGCTGCGTCCGGTCGTCGGCTCCCAGTATCCACTGGAACTGGCTGCGCAGACCCACCATGACATCATCGAGAGTTGCGGGGCTGCTGGGAAAATTGTCCTGACCATGTGATGGCGTGACCCAAGTGAAGTTCATAAATACTTATCATTTTATATGAAAGAAGATGAGTAAAAGAAAAGAAAACATGAAAATAATTTTCATTGTCTCACTTTGAATGAGTTTATTATAAAGGTTAAAAGTTAACAGAGCGTTATGACTTCAGTGATGCAATAAACTCATCTGAATTAAAAGATGTGCTCAGATAAACACCTGCTTTGCTTTAAATATTTGAAAAAAATTACTACTAAAATAATGTTTTTTTAATACTTTGAACACATTGTGTCAGCCATAACTTCACAATAAACACTAACATTTTTAAACTGGATCATCCGATTCATTTGTTCTTTTGTCACATTTGAACTCGTCTGTTCAACATGACACCTGTGTTCCTCAGGTGACGGTCTCTACTGAGCATGCTCACAACACAGCAGAGTAACATAAGCCTGACACACTTACACACAAACACACACACGAGATGTTTGGACCCGTATAGCAGCCAGACGCAGACGAAGCTCGGAGGTCTGGATTATCAAAAGTTTGGGATAGGTGAGCAGTTTGGTGTTTAATCTTAAATAATTTCAGATTATAACCTGAGCATTTTGACTAGTTGATTTACTCTTTGAATTCAATTGTCAGAATTATCTTTTTAACTTATTTTTTAAATTTATTCTGTAAATCTAAAAAGTAATCCCACTAATTTGCATTCACTTCTCAGTGGATTATCAGTGCAACAAATTGCACAAGTTAGCAGTTGTATTTTATGAAGGGATTGAGGTCCTGTAGGTTTTAAATAATATATTAAATGTTTCTGCATTTTGTAAACTATTTTAAACAGATTAATACAGGAATTGGAGACATTTAAAACACTTTTACTGTTCAAAGAGATTTGCTGTGATGAGTTCATCCAACATGTGTATTCCTGGAAAAATTACATAAAACGTGTGTGTTTATCAGAGCAGAGACAACACTGCCTGACTGAGAATACTTCTAAATGGTCTAAAATCCTAATTTCATTGGTTTTTATTAGTTAAAAATCGTTTAATTAAACAAAGCCTGTACTGTGAGCTTATTTTAAGGCCATCATATTGGCAGGTAGTTGATATGTCCAAAGGATACAGAGTAACACAAATAAGCCTCAAAGGAAAAGGAATAGTTAAAAAAAACACAAAGAAGCGATCATCTACAGAGTAAATCTGTGTGGAATTGAACACAGTTACAGAGTCTGACACACTGAAACTTCAGGTCAAAAAATCACAGAGTTATGACAGATTAGGAGGCTTCGTGTGTTTCTGATGAAAGAACTGATATCTTTGGAGTGAAATTATTCTTTTCAGCTGCTTGTTGCTATTTTGCTGTTCAGAGACAGTTCTTAACAACTGAGGAGGCAATAGCTATCACTTTTTTTTGCCCCCACATGGGTCAGACAGTTTGATATATTGTATTAACTTTCTAACTTTCACATACAGCGGGTAAAATAAGTATTGAACACGTCACCATTTTTCTCAGTAAATATATTACTAGAGGTGCTAATGACATGAAATTTTCACCAGATGTTGGT